>NC_056739.1:1321082611-1321327611 GCF_019279795.1 Protopterus annectens | reverse complement strand
ATGGGTTTGGGGATACAGAGGAGGCTTGTCCCTTGGGGAAAAAAAGGTGTTTTCTAAGTTTTATTTTTTCCCATTGAAATAATGTAATGATTCCTCAGTGATGATTTATTGGAGCATAATCAAAGTCACGTAAATAAGTCAATATGTACTTGTGAGTGTGTGTATGTGCTTGTATTGCCTCATGACAAAATACTGTACACATTATTGATTGACACCAAAAAATGCCAACACTAAATATCACAAAAACTACCTGCAAGCTACACTATTGCCCTCAATACAAGCCTAGCACATAAATAAATGTTTTTTTTTTCAAGGGGGCATACCCCCACTGCTCCCTTCATGTGGGAGGCAATCCTACCCCTCAAACATATATATACCAACTGCATAGAAACCCAAAACTGAAGAAGGGAGAAATTTCCCAAAAGAAAGGAATCACTGCTGACCCATGGTGACAAACAGCACTGTTTGTGATTTTCTGAGATGACTAAATTATAGTAGCAAAACAACTCTCTTCTCCATAGAAAATCTTCTTATGTAAAACAATGGTGCACATCATATTGCCAGACTATTTGACTTTAGAGCATTTGATCATATGTATTTGACATTCTGTTTATCTGACATTCCCAGATGTGATGCTAACATGTCAATCAAATGCATGCTTGATGCTCTGCACACACAAATTTATAAAATATGGATATTTTCTGCTGACAGAGTTCTATGAACCAATAAACATTGCTCTTGACATAAGTTTATGGAACGATGCAGCTTATATGCACATGGATAAAGCTTGCTATATCTTTCCTGTGTGGCAAGAGCTGGTGCTCCTAGGAGTCCATATATAACATTTAACTGGCACCAGAAAATACACATATGACTCCGTGGGAGCATAGAAGCCCTTCTTGCTGCACTCATTATCAGTAATGGCATTTTAAACTAACTACCTTTAATGGGTTTAGAACTCACAGTCTTATGATTTTCCAGTAAAAGAGACATGCGTGTAGCATGTTGAGCCACCATGCACTACTGTGGACAAAGGAAGAACTGAGAACAAACAGAAAGCTTTTGGATAGTTGCAGGCTGACTATTGTGTACCAAAAGTATGTGTACCTTATGGGTTAACATATTATATTACCTTTTATAAAATTTTTTGATACTGAAGTGATGAATGTTTAAGGTTTATTGACCCAGGAATTTAGACTGCAGTACTCTCACAGTAACTTGTTCTTAAACTAATGGCATAGCTCTTTACATTTGAGAACTCATTTGCTTAATCTGTTTTGCACACATTTTCAAATCTCAGACAGACTCCTCTTTTCAAGTAACATCCCAGGAGAAGGAGACAAGGCACAGCTGCAGCAGTCAGCTGCTCATGTTATGGCGGGTCTTCAGCTACCTTGTTAGAGCACAAACTCCCAACATAAACAGTTTGCTGCTCTGTGGGGTTTGGAAAGTACTGTTTGATTCCTGTACTTGGATCTTGTACCACAAGGGATTACTGTTCAGAAACCAGAATTGCACATCAGTCTTTGTTTAAAGTAGGTTACAGGATCTAAAACTTGAACAGGTTTCTTCTGGTGCATTGCTGCTCCAAAAGATATTAGCTTTCATTTCAAAGGCACATTGGTGTTCACATCTCAGAACTAGTTATTGAATTAAGGGGAAGAGCATGTTCCCAGCTGCACAGTCTAACAGATACAGAATGAGAAGGTACTACAAAAAATAGTGTGTTTGGTGTACATCTTCTGCATCACAGTTTTTCAAATTATTTTTTAGCCTTATTGACAGTGATATTCATTAAATGGCTTCACATTTTGTATGCAAAATTATTTAAATTGCAGCTCAGACCCTCCCAATAAACATTACTGTGTTTTATTTTAAACTTAGCAAAGCTAACAGCAGGAACTTACTTAATTGATTATAATGTTCGTTTTACAGACCAGTCATTTAACTTGTCCCAAAAATACTGTATTGAACAGCACATCATTAGATATTTTGCTGCAAATTCATAATGGTTTAGTTTACAATTCCTTGTTAAGTCCCCAAACTTAAATTCTGCTTCTCATATGCAAAGTGTAATGAGATAAAGCCCAACTATTTTCATTTATACTAATAAATCTATGTGTGTGTCTGTGTGCAAGTATGTATCTGGGATGTGTGTGTGTGTGTGTGTGTGTGTGTGTGTATATATATATATATATATATATATATATATATACACACACACACACACACACACACACACACACACACACACACACACATGTATAAATATGCACATATGATTTACTCAATTCATATTGCAGCAATGTAAATCCTAACATTATGTATGAGTCTATGACATTTGCAGTTTCGGAAGGGAAAACTGGAAATGCAAACTGTGTGAAAATAGCATTGCTGAAAAGAAAACTCCATTTATTTTATTTTCGTTTATCCTTTGTTGACTTTGTTATGGCCATTAGGCTGGTAGTCCATTTTCAGGGGAGACATAAGGTAGTATTTTTACTACTAGTGGAAATTTGGCCAAGATATTGGAGGATTTCCCCTACTCTTTTCGGTACTTCCTATGACTGGCTACTAGGCAATCACATTACAGGACAAGAAACAATGAACTCTACTGAACAGATTTCAGTTCAAGATGTGGTTCAAATTACTGAACTTGAATAAGGAGGATTATTGAATAAAAAAGCACAAGTTGTTGGACGAAAATGAACCTGCTACTTGCAAAGGTACATCTTGGAGTCAAATAGTTGAACTGTACGCTGCAGAAGGAGGAGAGGCCTTCCTTCCTTCCTGTGTCCGAGGATTAGGGTTTTGGGTCAACATCTGACACAGTTTACACCACACTGACTCCATCTGCAGGTACATAGCTTGCTCCTGCTACTGCTGCTTCTGAGAATAGTATTTTTCCAAGAACATATTCACAGGTGGTTAAATCTACTTCTGGTACTGACTCTTGCTGTTTTACAATGTGCAAGAAAACTGCTTGTTGTAGAAATATCTTCTAAAAAGAATGAACTAATTAACAGATATGCAGTTAGGAACAATATTGTTTCTCCTCTTGGATTTACTACTAATGAAATTCTGGCCTTGATACACATTGGTAAAGATACACTTTATGATATGACTTTTGAAACGTTTCCATTTGCTGAATTTTCTTGGGATAAATGTGACTCCTTAGGCACAGTATGACATTGTGGGTTTAAATATACAGCCAAAAGACATATTATTCTGTAATTTAGAACTGCTGATGTGGAGCTGGCTTAGATTCAGTCTCACCTCTATACATTATGCCTTTCTGTGAGCCAGCTCAGATTCAGTCTCACCTGTCTGCATTATGCCATTCTGTGAGCTAGCTCAGATTCTGTCTCACCTTCTGCATTATGCCATTCTGTGAGCTAGCTCAGATTCAGTCTCACCTTCTGCATTATGCCATTCTGTGAGCTAGCTCAGATTCAGTCTCACCTTCTGCATTATGCCATTCTGTGAGCTAGCTCAGATTCAGTCTCATCTTATGCATTATGCCAGTCTGTGAGCCGGCTCAGATTCAGTCTCACCTTTCTACATTATGCCATTCTGTGAGCTGACTCTGGTTCAGTCTCACATTCTGCATTATGCCATTCTGTGAGCTAGCTCAGATTCAGTCTTACCTTTCTGCATTATGCCATTCTTTCTTGGATGTAAAAAATGTATGATGACCAGAAAATATGGACAGGTGCTTGAGAAATCTGGGTAATAGTGAAAATTTCTGCAGCACAGTTTGTGCACATTCCTAGTGTGCTTACTATCTCTGGTTACAAGGCCTTTACATATTGCAAGGGACAATCAAAGACTCATTTTCATTGTGGACATTTAATAGAAATAAACCCTAAAAGAAAATGTGCTCAGTGCTGGGAGTTTGGTAATGCTATACATAACTGAAATATTGTAGAAAATGTAAGAGAACTGAGCATTTTTTGGTTTGTCTGCGCTCAAATTAAATTGCTAGAAGAGCAACAGCCTTTACCTGTTAGTACTATATTTCAATTAAGTGCTGCAGAAATATGAGAGGTTAAGACAGATATGCATAATGTCAGTGAAGGGAGTGATGTAGGTGAACAAATCACAAAGTTATAATATTACAGATGATGAAGGTGATAAAAGTGGCCAGGCAGACACAGCTTCTATAGAAAATGGACAGAATGACAATGCTGCCAAGCATTGTAACACCATTGGTAAAAGGGTTAGGAAAAGAAAACTGAAGAGGAGTAACTAACAATATAAAAAGGAGAAGGGAGAACCTAACTATATTTTTCCTTAATGATAACAGTATTTAAATGAAAAAGGTGCTTAGTCATATTAGAAAGTTGTAAGACTATTCATGTGGACATTTGCTGTATTTTAGATGTTTATTTGTTTGACTCCTAGCCAATAAGATCAGGTACAGGTATTCTGGGATCATGAAATTCTTTGGTGTTTTGCTCATGATTAAGGGGTAATGTCATGCTACACTGAGGGGTAATGTTATGCTGTCTAAAAATAGTTAACGTTATTGGATTCAATTATTCTTATTCCTAGTAGGCCATGTATGTGATTTCCCAGGCCCTTTTGACTTCATACATGTTATTGTTCTATATGCACCTACTCCTACTAACTTCAAAAAAATCATGAGCATTTGTTTTTTTTATATTAAAACTATGTATTTTGTTTTTATGAATATTGTTTTAGTGGGTGATTTGAATCGCTACTTTAGAAAACTACAAGGAAAGATTATCAAGGACATTACAATCTTCAGAGATGCCAATTTGTATGGTCAGATCACACTGAACCCTAGTTTAGGGCCTACTTACACTAGAGGGGCACTAACCGCAGAAATAGACTATTTTGTATACTTCTCTTCATTAATTTTGCAAGAGTTCCAAAAAATTAAATGTTTGATATCAGATCATGCTGCCTTGATATTTTCTCTAAGAATAAAATGTGTATAAATGTAGGTAAAGGAGTGAAAAACTTACTGGATGTTTTTTAGACACAGTTTTATGGAAATTGGAAAGTATAAATGGCTGGCATCAGCACTGTGTTCTAACTGACTATTGCACCACTTGGACTGGATGGTGGTTTATTTACAAAACTAAATATAAGAAACATTGTCCTATAGAAAAAGATGTGTGTGGCCATCTGTGGGATGAGATATTAAACCAAGGCCCTGTCTGTCTGAGTTAGTGGTAGCTCAGGTGGATGTAAAAGATCCCAAAGAACCTATCAAAAGGAGTATGGGAAGTTCATCAATGCCTTGTCCAGATTTCTCCTAGATGTATAAATACAACCTCTGCTAAAGAGGATACTAGCTTAGTGGGACTAACCTAGTCAAAAAGGATAAATAAATAAGAAATAATAAAATAAATAATACCTCCTGAATCCACATTCACTGCTTGTTGTCCAGGGTCACCTCATCCATCTCCTAGCTTCATGTTCACTTCTTGTTACCCAATGTTGTCCTCTAGTTCCTGAATTCATATTCGGTGATTGTTATCAAGGGTCACCCGCTCAACTCCAGAATTCTTGATCATTGCTTCACCCCAGAGTCACTCCTCACTTTCCAAACTGATGTTTTGTGCTTGTTGTCCCATTTGACATTTTTTACCTATTGCATTCATGTTCTTTGCTTACCTGTTAAGGAATGCCACAGTCGTTAGTGATAATGACTCATATTCTAGGATTTGGGGATTATTCCTGATCTCCATTTATTGCCTTTATGGCGACAATGCTCTTTCTTTATTCATGTCTGTTTCTTCTGAGTACTCTAACGGGCATTCCCCAGCCCTGTGAAGACCTGTGGTTTGGCTGGCTACCTTGAATTTGGTATGACCATAGCTATTACCTTAATGTTAGCTCATCTTGTCTGGGTCATAGTTGAAAATGAGCTAAGAGTTCAGTTCACTTCCTCAGTTATTAAATGATTAACTAGATAAATGTTAATGTAAAAGTAGAACAGACTGAAGCTATAGTTTACAAAGAGTTCCTTTAATTAGTTTACTAGGAAATATATTAGTGCTCAAGTAAAAAAAAGATTGTACAGCAATATAACTGTTGTGCAGTATTAATAAATACTTGTACCTACATGTTAACTTAAAATGTTTGAGATACAACATTTTTCATTATGCATACCTGCAGTTCATGCACATTACAGTTTTATACAATTGTAAACAAAGCATGTACACCAAGTGCATAGAAAAAGACGTTTGAGAAGCGTGCTAAATTAAGTGTGAGGAAATTATTACTCTATTTTTGTTTTACTTGGATCGCTTGTCTGTGTACTTAATAAAGGATTTTCGACTGGAAACAGACTGCCTGCCTTGCTTGGATTACTTTTGAATACTTAGTAATGCTGTACAATTACATATTTTCTATTATTATTTTTTGTTTTGTTTTGACTTAAGATGAGTTTAAGTTCTCTACTTCTACTACTATTGTCTGATCTGATTAATATACAGTGATTAACTAGAAATATATGGACTGAAAATCTTCAACACAGAGAAGTTTCTTACACTGTCTTGTTTTTGGATCCACTACACTTTAGTGGGTTGTTTTGAGACTTCGGGGATACCACAGAGATTACTTGTTTTATGTATTAATTTATCAGTCACCCCATCCAGCATTTTCATGCAATATGCCAGGAATCTGATACTTCTATACTGGCCAAAGTTGTGATAGTCCCCTTTGTTCTTGTACACTGTCACTAGAATGTTTATTCTCCAGTCAGCTGGGATACAAATTTCTCTCAATACTGCTATGAGAACCCTCTGGAGTCATTTCTACCAATACAGCTGATTGAAAATCAGCTGGTTGAAGATACTGGCTTTTTCTCTGTGCAAGATTGGGGTATAGTGAGGAATGGGAAATCAGAGTTAGTGTGTGCGTGTGTGTGTGTATATATATATATATATATATATATATTTTTTTTTTTCATTTATTTAGCGGACCGGAGTTCCGCTGTGGCAATCCCTAACCGGGAAAAGCCGAAAGACAAAGAACAACAACAACAACAACATTTGATAGGCAGCTGATTGACCAGCAATATAACTGTTGTGCAGTATTAATAAATACTTGTACCTACATGTTATTGGTCAGTTGCCTTTCCATATAGTAATTTTTTGATATATGAATACACATCCTTAGAAATTTCATCTGTGCCTGGGCCTATACTGAAAAGGGTCCTTGGACCAGCTCACTGTTTAACAAACGTAAAATGAAATTAATGAATTACTAGATAAACTTTGTCCATTTTGCTCAGGTATACAATGTGAATACTTGACTAAGAAAGCCTAAAGTAACATGTAGAAGTTCAGCAGTCGCATAAGACATTTTTCAAGAAATATCTTCAATGTAAGACTTGTAGAAGTGGAATGATCTTTATAAGAATCCACAGAGCCCAAATGGCTATTATCTTCTGAAAAAAGAGCTGCATGATAACAAGAAAAGTGAATTTAAATGTAATAGATTGGTGGCTTATAAGAAATTCCAGGGAGCTTTGTTTCACAGAAAGGGATAGTAAGTAATTGGACTGCTTTCCTGAAGAAGGTATAATGCCAATAAATGGTAATGGAGTTTAAAAATGCATAGGTAAATACAGGATAAAGGCAATTATCAGCTGGGGAATAAGAACAAATAAGCTGCAGGATGCGTAACTTATTCCCTGTGTAATGTCTGTCAATTCAAACAGAGGATTAAAGGTATGAGCCATTGACTGTTTCCTGTAATCTAGGGTTTGATTCCCACAGCCTCCATTTCCCAGCTGTATGACTCTGTGCAAGTCATTTAACCAGACCTTGATCCTGTGTTGTACCTGAAAAGGAAGCTTGTGTCCAGTGGGCTTACCTAGTTACAAATAAATAAAAAATACATACACTAAGTGACCTAAGTGGTCCTTACCTATTTTTAGAATCTTTGTTTAGGTGTAGGTATCTGCATACATGAAAATGTGTGGGAGCAGATATGTATCAAGATGACTTTCAGAGAAAACAAACCTTCTGTAGAGATAGTCTCATATCTATGACCTACCATACCTCTCAATTGCTCAAATTTTCACTGAATGTCCAGATTTTTGCCCCATATTTTTTGTCTATTCCTCATAAAATTTGTGATTTTCTGCATTTTTGCAGAAAATCCACAAAGATTGAATTCACTAAACAATGACAGGCATTTGAGTTTCAAACTTCACATCCTTCAGAAAATGCATGGTAATGTAAGACCTTTTATTGTAGCAATTTTCTAAGTTTGTAAGAGCAATATTTAAAATTTATCTCTATTTTTGGGGCTTTGTTTCTCCTTTATTTTTGGCTTTGTCCAGATTTTTTGTGCTAAGAGGTTGAGAGCTATATGATCCTACCCTACTAAAGTTTTAAATATTTAGTGAAAAATCTCTGACAAATGATTTTTCATGCAAAATACCTCTATAATTAGAAATGTTATTCCATTTAACTAATAATGATTTAGTAATCACAAAAAACAGAATCACTGGAGAATAAACCAACTAATAAACTCTGGAGTTTTGAGTTTATTAATAATGATTTAGTACCTGATGGCACTCCTTGTATTTTAAACCTTTATTAATATGTTTATATTTTCCTCTCATTAATATATGTATTATTTGACTGCATTATAACTTTATATGCCTCTTCTGCATTAATTTGCTGTTTCTTTTATATGTTGACTCTGCAGTACTCTTCTATTTAAAGAGCAGACTGTGAACATGCATATAACTATGTTAAATGGAATGCTGATACACCACAACCCCATGAGTGGCTATATGTCTAAGTAATCAGATTTGCACATGTCAGGCAATTGTAAATGAATATTATTGTAAATATTGCATATAAAAAGGTGTAGTGTAAATGTAATATATTCCACTGAATGCATAATTCAAGATACTATACACACTAAACATAAGAACATCTTGATTTCTGTCTAAAGTAACTATGTACAGATATCACAGGTCATGACCATAAAGTAAGAACAGACCAAATGACTTATTTAACTTTACTTGTCTAGAACCATAAGGGCAAAACTATGGTTTTATTTTGTAACCAGCAACATTTATTCCCAGAATATTCATTTTACAGTAATAAATGATGTATTACACTAGATCTTGTTATATCCTTAGTATGCAGACTGTATATCATTTGCAGCTTTAATCACAACTTCCAACTGTTTGCTTGTCAGAAGTTTGGTCGAAGCATTGATTAATATAACGTATCACACACAGATAACACTGTGAAACCCACAAACAAATAAATAAGTGAATATTACATATATACCTATTATAATGCATCTATACTAGCCCATCTAATTGAGTCAGTTGTCAGTTGTTTACCTAGTATTGATCTGATTATTGTGTAACACGTTGTGTTATGATACTGTTTAGTAATTTATGTACACTATATGTGACTCATATGTATTTGCAGCACTACTGTTTCTTTTATGTATAGTATATCTGGTTTTCTGTATCCTTTTCTCATCTTATTAAACTAGTATATACTCTGTTCTCTGTTAATTCATATTAGGCAAAAGGAGATTTTCTCTCTTGGCTTGACCTGAAAATGGACCAAAACCCAGGGGACATCCTGGGAATGAAAACTATAATTAAACTACAATTTAAATAAACAAGTACGTTCATGGCCACATTCAAGGTTATTTTTGTTGTCTCAGATACTTTTTCTAAGTATTCAGCGGACTGCACATTAATATCCTTCATTAGTAAATTAAATAAGTATTTATGCCAATTCAAAAGTATCCCCTAATTACGTAGATGATATATATTTTCTACATTTTCTTCAGAATACATCTAAACATCTTTTAAAACATATGCACTGTCATAACTTTGGACTTACTCATATTGTTAACTAAAAGCATTGCTTTATTTGCCAGATGTTAAGTTTGCCAGATATGTTAACAAAATGTTGAAATTGCTGATTCCTAGGCGCATTGGCATACAATGATACAGGTTAAATTTCAACCTAGACCCATTTTATAACCCTAAAGCACATTGTTGGATAATCCAATGACATTAAATACAATTATGTTCTCTAACAACAAAATGCCACTACTATTTCCTTCAGAGATGGTTACAATTCTTTTGTAATTTCCTGGATGCCTGAAGCCACTCCAGTGTTTAGATTATGTATAATTGCCATTATTTTCTGTTTTATAACAGACTTTACGAAAGCTTCCTTCTCTTTCATTGTAATGTATAGCACTTCTAAGTACAGTTAATTTTATGCTGTATATTTGCTCAAATTCTTGTGATTCTTGGAGGGAATGCGTAATCAGTTTTCTATTACTTCCTTAATTGCCATGCTTTTAGTTACAGAATTGGCCTTCTGTAAATATTCATTAACGTTTACAAAGCTGTCCATGTTCTGCACAAATCTGATCACTGGCACTGTATTATATCTTTCCTTTCAACACTAGTGTTATCTTCTTTATTTTTTTATATAAGCAATGTTTATTTCGACAATGTATTATGTTTATCATATAATACATGCTCCATCTCTTTTGGTAAGACTGTTGATTTTCTTCATGTCTGCCTTGCCATTTGTTTTCTTTGGATTCTGCTTTTCTTTTCTTAAATATATATATATATATATATATATATATATATATATATATATATATATATATATATATATACACACACACACACACACACACACACACACACACACACACACACACACACACACACACACACACACAATGCAAATTCTTAATTTAGGTACATTTGACTATTTAAAATTTGTACACAGGTCCCTAATATAATGAAAAGTGTCAACATTCACAATGGAGTACTTATCAAATGTTCCTGTAGACAAATCAGTTAACCATACTGATTTTCAGTGAAAAGAATTTCCCAAATGGAAAAATTAACCAAAAATGCCATTATGGTAGGCCGTCCCCTAACCAAAGGTACAGACTGATGAATTCCTGTGCCACATTCCCTGATATTAGTTTACTGTATGAAGGGTGTATCCTGGGGTACTTAGTTTTATTCCATGTTGTTTCAGTCTTCCACAAAGTATAATTATTGGAGATGGAGACAAAACATATGCAAATACTGGTGACTGTCTAATAGTTTCATAATTTTATCATAGTCTTGTATAGCCTAAAATCACTGTACGTACAATTTGACTGATATAGTACGTTCCTCTGAAATGTGTTGTTTTTTTATATGTTGCTATCATACTTGTTTTGATGCACACATTTAAGGTGCTGTCGATAAGACTGTATATTTTATGAATTAATTTTATGCCAGGCACAACAGTATACATTCTTCCTGCCTCAACATACTTCATTTCAATCATTGCCATGTCTGGAATCAGATAAAAAAAGTCTGCCAGCTTACATGCAGTTGCTCAGATCAATGAGTTCATATTGCAGTAGCTTGTGCATAATAACCACAGTCTAATTTGCATGTGCCACTGTAGCACTGTTTATGAATAAGTGAAATGCTGATGCATGTTTTTTGTCATGAGTGGTCGGGTAAGCAGTCTCTTGGGCAAACAGGCATGCTTTACACCTCGTGTTAGATATTGCTGTTTCTGTGAGGTAGGGCAACCACAGAGTGAGAAAATAAAGTAAGGGATGTGTGGGGGTCCCTCCACATGTTGGTGCATGAAGTTTTGCTCCCTTGCAGATACACATATTTTGTGTTCCACATTTGCTTATATTGTAACAAGCTGAAGTATTCTGAATTAGTGCAACATAAGGACTTTTTTTCAGAGAAGACATAGTGAGCCCAGGCTTTTCACCTGTGGGATATAAATGTACCCTTCACTAGTATATTTCATGTACTTTGCATGACAAAATGATATAGGAATTCCACTTGTATGTGTACCTGATAAAGTAATTGAACCAAATTTATTTTGGGGGAAAACATTTATATCACATTTTAAGCCATGCATTATAGAGAAAAGCATAAGCTTGTTCTTGAAATATATCACAGATTTACATGTAGTACTAAAAGTTCAAATTTCTTAATTTTATCAAGATTTTATGTATTTATTTCTGTGGGACAATTATATAACTGCTGTGTTGTACAATTCCTTTCAGGTTATAAATGTAACTGATTTTTGGAGTTTTATTTCCTAATATACTATTCTATATTTTGACCATCAGGTGTACAATATAATAAAACATTAACTAATAGACAATGTATATATATGCCAGAACAGCTAAGACAAATGATAAGACTTCTGTACATTTTCCTGACAAATACACTGCATCCTTTGTCCTGCCTCAATATCTCAGTCCTTCAATCATAAAAACAGTACAGTGCTGTATACTGTATCTTGTTTAGTCTCCATGTGTCATTTATTGACAATTATATAATGACCGCCATTAATATTCCAAAACGTGCACTCTGATTGGCCAGTGTGCCCATTGTAAATCCAACAATATACCAACAGAAAAAGGTCTGGTAGTCCGGACTTTTTTCCATTGGTATAAAGTGTCCAAAACCTTTTTTTAATAAATAAGCAAAAAAAGAAAAAAACAGAATAACTGAGACTTTCTTTTCTCCATTGCTTCCGTTTCAAAGCATTGAGGTACTGGGTATGTGTAGGAATGCAAGTCCCATATGCATGCACAGTACATCAACACAAGGAGGAAGTGTACCACCACCAGCGAAAGAACAGTAATGTGCCATTATACAAAGACATTATTTAAGAAAAGTAAATATTTTTTTTCTTAAATAATGTCATTGTATAATAGCAATAACCGACTCCGTGGTTGTAGTATATTGAAATTTACCCACGGTTGGCTTTATTTAATCACTTGGGCTTTGCCCTCATGATTAAACCACGCCAACCATGGGTAAATCTTCAATATACCACACCATGTCATCAGTTATTGCTTAAATATACCTGCTACCACTCCATCCAGAGTTGATCCCACTTTTCCCATTTCTCTCTACATCTTTTACCTATTTTTCCAACATTTACCTAATTTCATCCTGCCTTGTCCTCTCATTCCTTCTGTTTTAATTCATTAAATGATTTTGAATTTTCTCTGCTTCCTTTATCCATTTCTTAAACCATGCCTTCTTCAAGCTTTGTTTTGCATTTCAGTCTCTACCTTTATTTCCACTAGACTTTTGCATGCTATTTTGCAGTCATTTAGTAATGATGACAACACTTTACTGTTTTCTACTTTGAGAAACATTTTTCTCTTGTCTTCATTATTTCTTTCACACTTTGGAAATGTCTATATCTTACTGGCTGCAAGTCACCTAGGGAAGGATCCCTGACTCCAGCCAAGCCAACCTGTGCTTTGTTAGTAGATCTGATACATTAGGACCTAGCTGTGTGTCCGAGGATTAAATGGCATTTAGCTGGCTGAAATTCCTTTGGGAAAGAGAGTAGGTTACAACTGTGGTCTACAAGTCTTCTGCGGAGACCAAGGACTACACTCTAGGAGCAAATATATAATGCCTGCACAGTGGGTGTTAGGTGGGGCAATGCAGCACATCAGGTTAACTTGATCTCCTCTCTGCCACTTCCTGAATTCTAATAAAAAGAATTCCCAGTTTCAGGGTCCCAGTCCAAGAGATGATAAGCTAGATACTACCAGAGATGTTAGAGGAAATGACTGAGGAAGACTATAGAATGCAACTAATGACAGATGGCCGGGGGGGACCAGAATGAATAACTGAATGAAAAACATCAATATCTAGAACAAAATGAAGAACTCAGTACACTTTCAGTAAACCGGACATTATGGGATTTGATATCCAGATTCCTTACAGAGCTAATTCATTTTAAACTGCAGTCATTGTACACATTCTTGTACTTCAGCTGTGAGTGACTGAAACCTAACCACCTGCAGCTAAACTACTCTTAGAAAGTTGCCCATTACATATATTAAAGTAAAGGAGCTGCTACAACTAAGCTGTTTTTCACGCAAGGGGAGCAAGCCCCATGCCCCCTCTGTGTGTGGGGAATCCCCCCTATCTCAAACATACTTGTAATGTGGATATTCACTGCAGCTGAGTCCATCAGTCTTTATAAAAATAGTGCAGTTTCTTATACACAACTATAGATGAAACAATAGCTTTACTTCAGTCTGCTGTTGCTGGGAAACAGACTCTGGTAGTAGTTTTTTTTCCAGATTCTTTCTGCCAGGAATACTAGCCATTTTCATCTCCAAGGTTATTCTCCATTTCAGTTTACTCTCTCTCCTACAGTCACTACTTTACCATGGGCAAAAACTTTCTGCTTTGGCTTGTCTCAGCCTTCTTTTGATATTGTACCCAGAGGCTTATTTGACAAACATTTGCATACTAATTCAAGTATGTTTCTCTCTACTGTTAAAGTAATGGATATAACTGAAAAAAAACATTGAATAGATTTAAAAAACAGTATCCTATTTACATATTTTTGTATTGCAAGCATTATTTATACCACTCTGTACACATTTCTGATGACAAATGGTATCACGCCACTATTTACACATAAGTGTGGTCATTTGTACTATTCTAACTGAAGAAAACCACTGAATAATGTTACAATGGCCTACCTACTAGCTTGAAACCCTCTGTTTCTTGCCAATTGAATAACCTATAAACCTTTTATAGGCCATTTGCATTGTGGTTGGTTGAACCAGTTTGATGTTTTAAATGGATGAAGTGAGAGGGACCACTGACAGAATTTGGTGTTACAGTCTTCTTACTTGTGAAACCACACAAGTGGTATGTGATCAGTTAATGTGAACTCTCTGCTAAGTAAATAGTATTTATGGGGAGATAGGGCCCATTTTAATGGCAGACACTAACTCTGTAATAGAGTATTACTTCTTAGTCTTACATAATTTATAGGTCAGTTAACAAACTTGGTGGTCTTCCCATCTCAGAGATATGACAGCACAGTCCCCACACCCAACTCTAAAGTATTTATGTATGCAAGAAATGGTTCACTAAATTCTGGGGGTGCCAGTGCTGTTTTGAAGCATAGTGTCTCTTTTAGATATCTGAAAACATATTTTGCTTCCATAGCCTATTTTATTTTTAGGAGTGTCTTCCCTTTACTAAGTCATTTAAGAGTCTGGCTATGACTGTAAAGTGTTGCACAAATTTCTTTTAGTAGCTATTTAACCTTAGGTATCCCGTCACTTGTTTTTTGGTTTTTGGAATGGGCCAGTCTGTCATGTCCTCCAGCTTCTCCTTTTGGGGGTCTGCCTATTTGGTACCCTGGGAGCCTCAGTTCACTTATTCCCAGTTTGCTTTAAAAAAGATTAACTGTTAACTTAGCCTTTCTTAATGCATCTAAGGCAGCCTTCACTTTAGGCAAATGCGAGTCCCTGTTTTAATTGTGAATAACATCATCACATAAATAAGCAGCAACATATGGACTATGGGATTTGAAAACCTGATCTGTGAGTTGCTGAAATGTTGCAGGGTCACAATGTACCACAACTGGAAGAAGAGCATACTGAAACAAGCCATCAGTGGTGGAAAAGGCTGTTTTCTCTCTCTGGTTATAGCTGTTAAGAGAATTTGCTGATACCCCTTTGTCAGGTTTAGTGTAGACAATAATCTTACCTATCCTAGTGTCTCCGTTAATTCACCTGTGGTAGGCATTGGGTAACTGTCATACGTTGAGATGCTGTTTAACCTCATGAAGTCATTACAAAAGTGCATGGTTCCATCATTTTTTGGGATAATACTGTAGGACAGTTCTATACCCTTTAGACTCATCTGTTAACCCCATCTTAAACATATTGTTTATTTCTTTATACACTGCATGTATCTGTGATTCTGATTTCTATAAAGTATTAAATTAACCTTCTCTCATGGACTAGTCTTATTTTTTTCACATATATTTTTATTGAATTTTTCAAACTTTTCAAACATACAAAGGAAAAACTGTAAGTCATTACAGGAAGCAGTAAACTATAGGTATATATGTAACAGTTAGTACAAAAACTATGCATTTATGAAACAGCAGTTATCCTACAGGGAAACTTACATCATAGAGACCAATATAAGCAGTAAAGACCCCCAATAACCTATTACAGTCAAAGTCTAGAGATACAAATGCAAAGTGGCTTGGAAGGTAGAATATATGACTGTTTTAAGAAGAAAGAAAAGTGGTAAGGAGGGTATAACCATAAAAAACAACTATTTACACCAAGTACTTCTATTTATACCATATTTATAACATATTTACACCATGGATGCCAGAGGATAACAAAATAATCTAACAAAATATTTTGTAAAATCAAAAGTTACCATGTGACGGTAACAATGTCTAATGGTTATAGGGCCAGATATGATACTGATGGAGGATTTCCTGGAATTTAGTGTTAGAGACCCACATTTTGAAAGATTATTTAGTTTGGATTAGGTCAAAAAGTCTACACCAGTAATTCTGAAAGTATTCTTTTTTCTTTTTGTTATTATTGCATAACTTATGTGCAGATATATATTTGATTGCCATTGATGTAAAGTTTTCCCAAGTTATTGTTGAGGGACTGACCCAATTCTTGGCTATAAAATATTTGAGAAGGGCGCAGGCTGTAACACAGATGTGGCAATTGATACCCTTAAGAGATTTAGGAATTATATTTAAAATCATGGTTTGCCAAGAGAATGTGTTTTTTTCGTATCCCATTTTTTTCAACTGAGTTCTGAGAGAACACCAAAGTTTGTAAATATTTTTACAGCTCCAAAAGATGTGAAGTATATCTACATGTGGGAGGGAACAGAATGGACAGGTTAGGTTTTTATTGTATCCGAATTTCAGTAATACTGCTGGGGTATAGTAGGAATTGTTGTTTATCATAAGCTGGGTGTAAATTAGGTTTTTGAAGGGGGTTAGATTCAGAGTATTATTGATCGCACTTAGACTCCGTCGAAATTTCTCCTTGTATACCACCCCAATATTTGGAAAATAGAAGTGAATGATCATACTTAATGCTTGACACAAGTTTATAGGTATTCAAAATCATTTTGTTCCGTAAGGAAAGTGATTTAATGATAGATTGTGATACTGTAATGTCTTGCTCCTTCTCTTTATAGTTAGAGAATTTTTGTTTTAGGACTAGTCTCATTATTGTAATGTATTAACTTGGTTCTGACAGGCAGTGAAAACACACAGTTTTTTTCCATAAAAGAGGTTATTTTATTTCTCATTTCTAAGGTCTGGAAAGTATATCATCTTTCTAAACTAATATCTGCTGTTGAAATAACTGCAAAGTTTGTACTTCCTTCCACAGTTTCAGAAGATAGATATAATATATCTGTTATGGTCTTCTGCTACCTGTCTATCTAATTCTGTACTTTACCTCATTTATTTTTTCTAATATTTGAAATGGACCCTGCCTTTTAGCCAAAACGTTATTCTGTACTGAGGGGAGCAAAAACAGTATTTAGTCTTCATCTTTAAATTCCATAGACCTTGTATTTTTAGTATACACCCTTTGTTGGGTAAACTGAGCTCTTTCCATGTATTCCTGTACTATACACATCATTAATTTTAACCTAGCTTCTCCCAGAACCACTTCACCTGTGCCTTCTCCCCAAAGTCTCAAAGAAAGGGTGCAGTAAGTTGTATGAAAAATGAGGAAGGAAGTGGGTGCTGATCTCCAACTGGACATGCTGTGGACCATCTTGGTAAGTGGGTTAATATCTGAGAATCTTGGATACTATGGCATGACAAAGTTGCACTGGACAGCCTCCAGACCTAATGCTGTCACTTCTTGTCCTGCCTTGTCAGTGCTTCCTATCAGTGTGAAGTGCAGAATAAGGAACTGCACTTATATCATTGTGAGTTAGATCAACTTTAATCTATTTCTGTAGTAATGCTGCTCTGTATTAATGGAACTGCAGATTCAGATATTTATTATAGATGTTCATCCCTTTTGGTAAAAACTCTGTACCTGTGAACTACCACATAGGTGTTAGTCAACTTAACACCAAAAGTGTGATAAGAGACCTTGGGACACAGGTGGACAGTAGTCTCTCCTTTGATAATCACATCACCACAGTAGTCAGGAAATCCTTCTAAGTGGCACACCTCATCACCAAAGGTTTCTCATCCAGGAAAAAATAGGTCATTGTTCCCCTCTACTCGTCACTCATTAATCCCATTATAGAGTACAATGCCCCTTTTGGTATATACCTCACAAGACATCTACAACAACTAGAAAGGCTGCAAAAATATCTCACAAAGAGGATTACCGGCCTCAAACAGATGCCCTATGCAGACCATCTCAAAAAACTCCAGCTTTACTCCATTACATATCGCCTACTCAGAGGCGATCTCTGCCTAACATACAAAGCTATGTCAAACCCAGAGCTGTTGGACATGCTCCACTTAAAGAAATCCCTATCCTTCCGAGCTACACACTCTAGGGACCTAAACCTTGTCACCACAATAAACAGAACATGCTGGAGGGATAGATTTCTGTCCCAGAGACTTCCCATACTCTGGAACAAACTACTTATCTATATCAAACAAAGCTCCTCATTAGCACTCTTCAAGAAAAATCTTGATGATTGGATGGGAGATAGGAAATTCACCCTGGGGATCACTTCTGTGGCTTTGCTCGACAGGGTCACAGGAAAATAATTTTCTTGGGTGGTGAAAGTCAGGGTACCTTTTTGGCTAGGCTTATATAGGCCCTAGGACCAATAGTCTAGTACCTACCTATGAACCTATGCTTCTTTGCGAAGCTATCAGTGATTTTGACTGAATGTCTCTAAGTCAGAATCATGCCAAAATGTAACAGCACAGCAGCAAGGAAGGTCTATAGGTATCAGGGGATGGCTAGTTGGAAGGAAGGAGATTGTCTTTATTCATCAGTGGTTGAAAGTGTGGATGAATGATGGTACTGCCTCTCTCCAATGCTGCAATGCACATTCTTATGGAAATGACTTTTAAACCATTTGTAGCTAGCCTGATTCTGGGTCAGAGTTTCATGAATAGCAGATCAGCAAAATACTGAACACTGTTAAAAGTCAGCCCTCGAGACAAGGTTTTGTAGCACACTGTCTGCAGTCAGAAGTGGAGAGGGAGTAGTCTGCAGTTGTCATGCATCTGCCGCACCACCTGCCTTTGGACGGAGTAGTCTGTTGTTATCATGCATCTGCTGTGCCACCTGCCTTTGGAGGGAGTAGTCTGCTGTTGTCATGCATCTGCTGTGCCACCTGCCTTTGGAGGGAGTAGTCTGCTGTTATCATGCATCTGCTGCGCCACCTGCCTTTGGAGGGAGTAGTCTGTTGTTGTCATGCATCTACTGTGCCACCTGCCTTTGGACGGAGTAGTCTGTTGTTGTCATGCATCTGCTGTGCCACCTGCGTTTGGACGGAGTAGTCTGCTGTTATCATGCATCTGCTGTGCCACCTGCCTTTGACTGCAATCTTTCCTAAAATCCATATATCCAATAAGTGTTTGGTCTGTCATCATTTCAATGATGACAGAGGTTAAGCTTGATTTTACCAATGGAGCTAACCTCTTGGGTCTCAGCCAGGCCCAAGTGTACAGTTCTTGGAGACAGACAGTAAGGTAATCGTGGTCACTTACCCTGGGTCTGGTGGGGAAGGGACATAGTAACAACTTCTTGGGAACCAGACCATCATCCCGCCTCTCCTACAATGGTGTTGCAATTACATGCTGTAGAATGGTAGAAGGCATGCTCTTTCAACACATGGATGCCTGGTGGGGAAGTAAAAGTGGGCAAATAAGCATGACAAAAGGATTTTTGGGCATGGTAGCACCCCAGCATCATCCAGACATATAATAAGGAGCTTGAGATGGAATTTATTTTAGTCATGATGCTATAAAAAGATTGCAGAGTTTGGCAAAATAGTTAGTTCAGCAGTGTTTGGATGATCATTTATCCAAGACTCTGCATGAGATATCAGGCATAGATGTGTAAGTAGCAATGGTGAGTATTCCTGAAGTTGGGGTGTCTTAGTTTAGTGCACATTATACTGGTGATTTCATCTTGTCTTTGTCTATACTCAGAGCTGCTTTATCTTTGACTCCCTTCATGGTGTCAGAGAAAGGATGCACCAGGTGGTCTTAAAGCTGCAGCTGGGAGTGGATACTGCTACCCACGTGGACATGCAATGGATCATCTTGGGCAGGGAGGGTTAATATCTTAGTATTCCAGACACTATCATCTAATAGAAAGTTTCATTAGATGGCTCCCTATCTAAATGTTGTAACTTACAAAGCTGTGTCCTAAAACACTGACAAAAAGACCAGAAATACAGGAGAAGAGTGACTATCAAACACTGATGATCTCCTTTAAAATTCTTTTTTTTTTTTTTTTTTTGCAGAGAGGCAAGCCTCATGCATTCCCCATTGTGAGGGCCAAGCCCTCCACACTCTTTAAACGTATACGTGCCATCTCTAATATCACCATACATCAGTGATAAGGGAATATTTTGAGAAATGGGAATAGCGGACTTAGTATATGCAAGTCTAGATTTTTGGTCATTCAGTATCCACATTTTGGGACATGGCATTTGGAGTCTTGACATTTTAAATGGTTACGCATTTGACTCCCACTAAGCTCAGTGTTCTGCTAGGATATGAGGTTCTGCTGCTCAGATCTGGCCAGCACAATAGGGATGCTATCCTGTTAACAGAATTGGTCCAGACACCAAAGTGCTCAACTCAGGCATTCTTATATGTAGGCACAGCATGGTAGAGCACAAATTGTCTAGTGCACAGATGTATAAACCAGCAGTCACCACCCTTTTGTCATTCAAGCCTTTGTGTAAAGTGGGAGAACCACTGTTATGGAAGTCCTGGATTACGGTGGATCTGGGGCCATCCAGCCAAGAGGAGTTTCATCAGGGAGGACGAAATAAGAAGGCTGGTCCTTATGGGGGTTCTGGGTATGTGCAATGTAACATGATTAGGTAGCTTCCAGAAGAGACTGGAGTGGACAGGATCCTAGCAAAAGCAAACATACTGGGTAAAAAAGCTCTCGCCTGGGCAGAAACAACAGCATGGAGAGGGCAAACTGATGGACATCTGAAAGGGATGTTCCAGGTCTGTGGCCTGCTTGGGACAGCCAAAGGCAGATGAGAGATGTGTGGATGAGAGTCTATACTCTTTGAAATGCTGTGCCCTCTACCATATACTAAGTTTACTTTTTGAAAATCCAGATGGCCTGGATTTGTTGGATTTTTTAAGAGATTGCAATGCAGTCTGGGGTTTGTTCCCAGCACAGTCAAATGAGATCTGACATAGTTAAGCTGCCTCCGGGAATTAAATTTGTGTTTTGCATAACCCACTGAGACTGAGCCCTCATTTGACATGACAGGGGTTCCAGTCTCTGTTCCCCATGTAATGGAGAGTTGCCTTCTTAGGGTCTTGTCTCAACTGATGATCACTTTGTCTGACATCTACTGTCAGGGGGCCCTCACTGTGTGAGTTGTGTTATCACTGTGCATGTGGATGGCTTCTCCAACAATATGACATCCTTTACCTTCTGAACAAGCAGTCTGTGTTTCTAGGGCACTATTCAGTCCAACGTCATGCACAGACAATCAGATCCAATGTTATTAGCCCCATAATCTAAATAGACATGATGTCTTTCCTGGACAGCTCCAGTCTCCTCTGAATTTTGTTTTCCATCATTACATCTTAAAGATTGCCACTGTTGTTACTTGCAGCAGTTGGAATTCTGCTAGATTTTTCATCTTAGTGGAAGGATCTTACAAAAGATCTTTGCACTAGGAAGAATAATCTAGCTGAAAGGATGACTGTGTGGAAAAGAGGTGTACATGTTCTCTCCCTGCACTCAGGACTGCTACACTCTTGTCTAATAGATATAGTATAAGTAAGAAGTCCATTAATTGAGCTGTTAGTGTTACTGACAATTTTTTTCCAGATGGATATGAGATACTATGGTCTTCCAAGTGTTAGTAAATGCCAGAAAACATATTTGCTTTATAGTTTTTGTTGTGGACTATATATATATATATATATATATATATATATATATATATATATATATATATATATATATATATATATATATATATATATATATATATATATATATATATATATATATATATATATCTATATATATCTATATATATATATATATATATATATATATATCTATATGTATGGGTCTACTTCATTTGCTCTAAGTTCAGATTGACCGACACCCATTTGCCCGACACCAAATGACCGAAATTTCATTTGACCAAAAATTAATTTGACCGACACTTCATTTGACCGACAAGTATTATTGGCAAGTAAATGGGATATACTTCCTTCCCCACTGTAGTGCGACCCTGGAGTTAGAATATATAGTTAGGGGTGGTGTGGAGGCACAACCCCCCACAATGGGGGGTGTGGGAGCAAAGCCCCCCACTTAATTTCATATTATATTGTTTAGTTTTGCTTTAATATTGCTTAGTAAAACAAAAGTAAGTGGGGGTTTCCCCCCCACACCCCCCATTGTGGGGGGCTGTGCCCCACTACAGTGGGGAAGGGAGCATATCCCATTTACTTGCCAATAGTACTTGTCGGTTGAATGAAGTGTCGGTCAATTGAATTTTCAGTCAAATGAAATTTCGGTCAAATGGGGTTGGTCAGTCGGAAGTTAGGGCAAATTAAGTAGATCCATATATATATATATATATATATATATATATATATATATATATATATATGGGGATTATAGTAGTTAGCATAACTGTGTACCTCTGTTTATGACTGTAGGAATATAATCTGAAAACAGTCTGAACTATTTGGTCCTTAATAAGGGAGATAAAATACTGAACTACTTGATTCTGGCAATACCAGCAAGTCTGTAAATCTACTGTTGCAAGATAGACCACTGTAGGTATCACAACAAAATGCTGAGCCTGTTCATATAAATAGGTAGGAACAGAAGTAGACAAAAAGTAGGAAAGGGGGGAAGAGCAGGCAGAGGGAAGCTCTCAAGAATAGTCACTGTGTATAAAAGAGGGATGAAAGGGTAATATTTTTGGTAGTGAAAGACACTTTTGTAAGTTTTAAAAACTAAGGGAAGGAGGTAAAGGAGGATGACTGCAGAGGGAATAGAGGGTGAAAGGTAGGTAGCAGGATCAGACAGACAATGTAGAACATAGACACAGACAAATAGGAGCAGTATGCAGACAAAATGTGGGAGGTCAGTGGATAGTCACAGACATAGTTAGAAATGCCAGCTGATGATGTTGAGGGATAGAAAATGAACATGAAGTAGAGAATGAGACAAAGATGAGAAAAGACGAGGGTGGGGATAAGGCTTGGTCTTGACATGGTATGATGTAAGGTTGGTCTAGAGGTATCACTCATCTGGATAACTGTTGTCCTGGTAAGTTGGTCTCTGGTGGCCCGATGAAATAAGCATCCTAGTAGAGTTACTCCAGACATCAACCCAGATGGCAATCTACCAGCCACCAGTTTCTATGACTAATGTTGGGAGTCATACATAGATTGCTTCAGTTCATTTTCCAAAGAGGAGCCCCGCCCTCCATCCCCTGAGAAGTGGCCACAGAGGGCATCAGTAACCCTTCAGAGTCATCTCTAGCAGGGAGAATCATTGCCCCTTACTTATAGGCAGGCATGGAAGTCACTGGTAACTCAGAACCAGAAGCACTGCATAGCACAGCATGTGGTGACCATGGTCTCACCTCCTCCTCTTCACAACTGCACCTGCAGAAGGATGAGATAATAGGAAAAATGATAGATGTAGGGGGTGAGATAGTTGGTATTGTGATGCCTAGATTATCCCTGATATGTCTCTGACCCTTAGCATTAACCAGTAGTTGCGCAGGTCAATGATGCAGGGTTGATCAGTTTACTATCAAAACTTGGAAAGAACATTGGTCGACCGGCATATGGTCAACTTACAGTTTCCAAGTGGGCAGAATGCCGAACCCAAATCGATCGACTGTACAACACTGAATGGGTAGTGTAAGTTGAGCATTTGGGTTCAATATTGTGCAGGGGGATCGCAGTTCAATGAGGAACAGGGAATAAGCCCATTTCCTCACTGAAGTGCGATCTCAGAGTTGGTATATTTATTATGCAGGGGGTGTGGGGGTGCAGGGGAGCAGAAGAATTAACATACCATTGACTGTAAAGTCTAATGGCACCTTAATCTTCATAGCAGGAGCTGCATGATGTCACCTCCTGCTATGTCGAATACATCGAACCATGGTTGTCATTGTATTCATTTTCGGATTGGTTTACTTTTCGGCATGCTGAATTCCACATTTAGAGTTGATATTTTAAACGGTCAACAGATGCAGTTTTGACATGCCAATAGTAAACCAGATGATCATCTGTTAACCACAGCACTGTGCAGTTGGTGACTATGTCTTGTGGCCTGTGAAATGTCATGCACCATCTGCACAGTGACATGGAGTATAGTGACAGGGAACACATAATTCTGTTGAGGTCAGTGGTGGCAAATGTTGTCCCCATAGATGCATCTATGAGATACACTACAGCTGTCATCCATTTGGCCTCCACAGGTCATGCCTTCCAAAGTCATGGGATAGTCCAAATGTGGGGGTGTCATATATGGACCATCCCACGTCAGACTACCCAAACTGCTGGTTATCAGCATCATCCAGGTCACTGGAAATGACAATGCTCTTACTCAGCACCTGGAACATCTGATCAGACTGCATGTACTTGTTTCCAGAGTTCTACCACTTCTTTGTCATGTGTGGACCGACAATCTGCCATGACCTCTGGACCATCCCTGTGGACAGTCTTGGTCTTTCTGTTCTACACTTTCCATATCACTGGCTGAATCAAGCCTGCATTGTGGACATTACCAATCATCAGAAGTGTACATTAACCCCCAGTGGAGGATGTGATACCCATCTGTTCAGAACTTCCTAGCATATGTGACTACTTTGTTTAATTCCATTGAACCTACCACCTTCAGAGTGTTGCACTTGCCTGTTAATATGCCCCCCACCTGTACAAGTGATGCTAAATATGCTCTGTCTGTCCCCTAACCTATGTGGGCCTAGTGATGTCTGATGCACAGCCAGTCCAGTTTATGCACATCCCTGCATGAACTATGTGTAATAACATTTGCGTAGTTTTCTTCTCTGTTGCCTGTGTCATGATCTTCAGTTGTGAACCAGATGTTGCCTCCTTGCCAGTGATGCATTTGTTTTTACTTGCCTGCATGTGCTATGGCTGTGTACTACTGCTGCATGTTCTTCCCTTGATTGTCCAATCTACCCTACTGG
Organism: Protopterus annectens; assembly: GCF_019279795.1. Classification (NCBI taxonomy): domain Eukaryota; kingdom Metazoa; phylum Chordata; order Ceratodontiformes; family Protopteridae; genus Protopterus; species Protopterus annectens. The sequence continues at coordinate 1,321,302,368 of NC_056739.1, read as the reverse complement.
TGCTGCTGCTATAATTGGTATGAAAGGCCCTACCATGAAGCCCACCTGCCACTCCTTCTGTTTGCACAATGCCATGTTGTGCAGCATGGCACAGACAACAAAAATGTTGCTGCATATGTGTGGACTATGGTGTATAGCCACCCTGATGTGTCTAGAGAATAGAAGCATCCCTTCATAGGCCAGATGAATGCTCCTGTATATGTCATATTTCATGATGCTGTATTGTAGGCCATTTCATTCATGTTTGTGGGGTTGCAGATGGGGGTCCTTTATAGCTCCAAGGCATAGCCAGTATTACCTACAGCATACAACAAACACCATATGATATGTGCCCTACTTCCTGCTTGTACTGGTCTATCTAACATGTTTGTGTACTTACCAACTAGATGACTCTGTAGGAAATGCCCTTGAACCCTTGAAAGAGCCTATATGTTGAATGGGTGCCAAATGTGTAAATCATGGGATCTGAGCTGATGGAGCATGAACACATTATTAAATAATGCCGTGGGTATTACTCACCATCTAGAAGTCCAGGGCTTGGAAGCCCTTCCTGTTGAAGTACTGTATGTCCTCTTGACAAAGTGTGACCTTGAAGGCAATGTACATGCAATCTATGGCTCACAGGGAAATAGTCTATACATAAAATGCCCACATAATGCTGGTTCTTTCCTTTGCAGTCCTGGGGAACCAAACATGCTCCTCCATATGCTTAATGTAGCATAATGATGAGAAACTGGTTTAGGGTTCATGAGACTGATGCCTGTGATATCCCTCACATCTGCACAGTAGGTCTCTGAAAGATTCCTGTGTCTAAGGTGGTTAAAACTACCCATACTTTAGTATCCACATGAATGGGTATACCAGGCATCTCCTTTGATTCCATCTATGAGTGGCACAGTTTGCCTAGATCCCTTTTAGACTCCCTGTCCACATGGAAATTGTTCACAATCTCACAACCTGCTAGTCTATGAGCTTGTTGTATGTCAGATGCTGACTGTACCTCCTTCTTTTCTATAGGTGGCCACTACTTGTAACATTGTGGCCACTTGTTCCAATGAAGGCTAATAACACTTGCTGCTGGGCTTGTACACTTTGATTCTGAGTGTAAAAAATGGGACTGCACCATGATGCAGCATGCCCATTTTATGTTTCTCAACTGATCTGCTGTTTTGGGATGTTACCACTTACATGCTTTGTGTTGCTCATTTACATGGGGTTCTGCATTTTTACTTCATTATGCGCTCATTAGCATAACCTGCATATCATGCTGTTTTGATTGTTGCATGACCTCACTATCTGTGTCTAAGAATCAAACCATTCACACCCTGTGTGTGGCTGCTAGCCACGTTAGTTTGAGATGCACAATGCACTAGATGTTTATGAATCCTGACCTATCTGCAAGGAAAGGTACCTTGTAGGTGTTTGTTGCAGTTAATTCCAGGAAGTCAAAAACACCTACAACTAGAATATTTAATTTTAGACGTATCAGATCATATCCATGAGACTGTTCTGGGCCCTTCCTTGTATATATCTATGTCAACCACCCTAATTGTTGTAGTTGTTACATTTTTTTTCTTTTTAAAGCCATCTGCTGTTCTTATTATTTTTTATGAACCTTCTATAAGAGTTTGTATTGCAAATTATTTACGTTCATACTATAGAAGCTTTAGAGGAAAATAATTGTCAGATCACAGTAAATATCTTTAATTCAGCAGTTATTTTTAGATAAAGCTCCATTGTTAAGTTATTCAAAAATGCAGCATAAAATGTTATTGACGACTTTTCTATATTTACATTGTTCTACCCTAAGAACTATTACAGGCCTAAAATAGCTTCTCTGAAATGAGAAACAGCTTGCCTTATGAAAACAAAAGAATAACATGCATGGCCTCACTATGAATGTCGAACTAAAAAAGTGCTTTGCAAATCTTTTTTTAGGTTGAGTATTTGTTTGGACTTTAATGCCCAGTACATATCTGAAAGCATAAGTACGAATAATAATGTAAAACAGCCAAGTGATTGTTAAATTTTCTTGTATAATGAACATGAAAAATGTTTTATTATGCTGTTACGTTTATGCTGGAATTCACTTAAAATAGTAAGTACAATTACAGTCAATAGCCATTTTAGATACCTGATGGGTGCAGTCAGTATAAGACATAAATGATGTGTAGCAGTACTTGTTTAGGCTATTTAGTTAACATTGGGGGTTACTAAACAGTATACACTGCTAGGTGGTAGTGCAGTAGTCCTCACCTGTTTAGGACAAGAATTGTGGAAAATATAGGATGATAGGTTTGTGCTAAATAGGTGGTGAAGGTAAAGTGGATTTAGTAGGGCAGGGGAGAATTAATCACACATTAATCATAGAACTGCAGAAGGGTCTGCAAGCTAGGGCAGTGGAGCTGGCGACAGGGGTTAACATACACCAGCACCTTCAGCAAGATTGAGATATTGGAACTGTCTGAAACTGTATTAGGTAAAAGTACATTTTAAACTGCAGAGGAGGTGGGCTTCAAAGACTCATGGCACACACAACAAAGACAGTCTACTATGAGTATGTGTATCTTTTCAAAACAGAAGCATATTTGTCTGATGCTGGGAGACGATCAACATCAAATCTTGTGCAACTGCTTTGGAATGGCATCACATCCACAAATCCCGTTCTTGGCAGCTCCCCAGTGTATCTCACAACAGGAAGGCCTCTCTATCAATAGACCACCTGAACATGGAGTCTTCCTTTTTTTTGTTAGGCTCGCAGGGTGTGAGGCTTGCTGTGCTGACATCACCTTGTAAGGCGGGGTGGGCAGTGGGAAGTAACTCTGAGGGCATGCCCTGCTTCAAGGCTCAGACAACAGTCATGCATTCTCAGTTCTGTCCACCCCCATCCCAATATCATCTCCATGAGCTGTAGCCTCCTCTAGAGCTTCAGTAGAGGGACGTCCAGTGCACTCCCTCCACCAGGATACACGCTCCCATTCTCCCTGCTTGTTCTATCAAATGCTTGAGCCACTAGCCGAACTCGGTCACCTGAGTTTTAGCCAGAGTCTTATCCCTTTACACCAACACCACCAAGACAGCTGTGCTGTAAAGTTAACATTTTTGTATCTCCTGCTTCTGCAGAGATAGCATGCACAACTGACTCAAATATGGTGAGATTTATCTGAAATGGGGGGAAGAAAAGAGACTATAGTCAGAAGTACCAGATATTTGATTGATTAGATTTGTCTTTTCTTTATTATATTAATTGAATCCAAACATGCTCAAGAAAGTATTTTGGTTTATTCCAAGCAAACTTATATGCATCTAAGATGATTGTTTGTCATTCATTACTACCTTGATGGACTAAATTGCCTAGAAAAGAAGTAAATTCAGTCAAGATGGTTTATAACCCTCTAAATACCCAATTAAATGGCTGAGTGTGGTGTCCATTGCAAATGAATATAGCAAAACTCAGCTACACTATGGCAAGTTATCCCTCTGAGAAATAAACAGCCACTACATTTTCTGTACCCCCAGGTGCTTTGTGCCAAAGACAATACACCAGAAACAAGTAAAAATATTACGGTGCACACTGGTTTTGGTGCTAGTGGCAGAGTTGTATGGATTGTGAAATCTGATTTTGACCTCAGGTTGTAACATCAGACAAACATCAAACTGAAATGAAAAATGCTTCCATAGGTTGGAATATACCAGTTATGCACTTATGGGATACAATGATTGCCTAACTCCCTGCAGACCAGTGGTAGCACAGTAACTGCAAGAATCCAGAGAGTGAGAAGCTGTCCTAGGCACAAATCACCATTTGGCATACTATGAGAATAAGAAGGAAGACAAAGTCAGTAATAATGGATGCAGAATGAGAAATGGTAGGTTAGTCAATAGGAGGAGAAAGTAAAAGTTGCAGTAGTCTCAAGTTGAAATGTATTAGAAAAAGCCAGATCCACAGTCATAGTAAGAAAAACTGGTCTTTGACAAAAGTACAAGCACTGAATTATTGTAATGGTAATACATGAATGGGGCCATACTAATGTATACCTTGAATGTGGGAGAAATAATGAAATGAATGAAGTCATAAAGAAGTAACGGAAGGAAAGAAAAGAAAAAGGAAGAAAAAGAAAGAAGACAGAGAGGTGCTAAGGTAAGCACTGTGTACATTCTGAAACTACTGTCGTTGCAGTGATACAGTGATGATATGTTCATAGGATCGAGTTTATATTAAAAGACAGAAGAGGTGTTTCAGCGAACACCTCTTGGTCGACACATAATGAGCGAACGCACTAAAGCGTGAATGCTCAAAACAGCAGTTTCTTTCCCTGGGAAAGAAACCGCTAGCACAAACACACACACCCTAACTAAATATACCAACTCCGAGATCGCACTACAGTGAGGAAAGGGGCAAACACATGGGGATGGCCAAGTGATTTACTGTTTTGAGCATTTGCTCATTACGTGTCGACCAAGAGGTGCTCGCTGAAACACCTCTTCGGTCTTTTAATATAGACCCCATAGGATCATAGGAGGTTACTAGGCTATTGATCTGACAGTCATTTCAAGCCTAGCCATTTCATCCCAGTGTGATACCATAGATGCTCAAGTCAATATCCAGGATTGTATTTAGTAATGACTGCCCATGTCCAGGAGGGTTGTGAGCACTCTCCTCTGTAAGAATTTACGGTGCCGCATCCGCTCATCCATTTAATTCCTTAAATGCTGGAATGTGCCTGTATATTTTGTAATCCTGTAGCTTGAGATATGAGTTTGGCAGTGAGTGACATAAAATGTCACAGCAGTTTAATATAACATTCTGTTCAGTGTACACAGAATAGGTGCAGACAGACAACACAGTTACATGTCACTAGCCTGTGCAGCTGGGATTTTGAAGGCTTATTGTGTACAGCTGTTACTGATGCTGCACATTTGCCCTGTGCAGGCACTTGTGCATGGATACTTTTCAATCTGCAGTGGTTCCTTTTACCTAAATGTTAAAACAACTATTGCTAGCATTTTGAAATGCCTGGTGATGACATATTACAGCATCAGTGTTATCATCCACTACAATCTTTGCATGGCTTCACCTCATGAGAAACATCCATGACAATATATGCAATACCTGTTACAGGATGAGAAGCAGTAAGTATCCTGCACATCATCATTCACAACAACAACAAATGGAGTTAGAGAGCCTGGTAATGAAGTTAGCAATAATAAACTGCACTGTTTCAGAGTTTCAAGTGGAAAAAGCTTTAAAAAGCTTTAAATGGAAGAAAAGAAAACAATGGTTGTAACTTCAAAACAGTGAAAATGTTATAAAAAGCATTTTTAGCAGGGGGGAAAACTCACGTGCACCATCCATGTGAGGAACTTCATCTGCTGTTATATCTTTCCTACTTATATATGCTAACACCATGGTTGTATGATCAGAGAAAAGAAAAAAATGACACAGATCACTGACAGCATACATGTACAAAGTGCACCACCACTGATTTTCAATAGCAAACAGATAGTTGAGTTGAACTTTGATAAGTTAAAACTGATGAGATGAAACTTCACTACTTAAAACTCATCAGTTAGTAGGGTAACAATCTGAGACAGATCATTCTGGATATCCCTTCAGGGATAGTGTCAACCTTGGGCAACATTTCCAGGGCCTGGTTAAATATATTTTAGAGAAAAACATGGCATTGACCCTCATGGAGGCTCTCATCAATGTACACAGCTTCCTCTTCTTTGTGCTCTTCTTCCTAGTACAGCAAGAAGAAAGCACCTCTCAGAATATGGAACCTACCCAAGTGGCAAGCAGTGTCGATCCTGGATCTGCCCTGAAAATCTACAAGGAGAGTAGCTCCATCTGTGGCTTTAGTTCAGTGTTAACTATCGCAGAGGACTATATGGGAGAAGTGTTTCCCCGTGTTTGCTTGGGCTCAAACAGCCATTAACATAGACTAGTAGGTTTTTAATATGGACACACATGGCCACATCTTAGAATATATTAGAAGCCCGGGATGTGCCTGCAAATGATCTGTTGTAATCAGTATATTAACTTGGTAAGCAAACTTAAATAACTGAAAAGAAAAACATCTATCAGACCAAAGTCTCTAAAGAGCTCCTTGAACAGGTCCAATCATTGCTTCTTAACAGGACTCTAAAGCCTCTTTCTTCTTCAGAGCAAAGCAGAGTGCTTTAATCCTATCTGTTTCTTATTCTGAAGAAGTTGTGAGGCTTTGGTCTCATCTTGGATTTTAATGACTACACTTAGAACATCCAGTACATCAAGTTCTGGGAGACGGCTCTCCAGGGAGTTATGCTTCTGCTGCAACAGGGCTGCAATGGTCATGAAAGAGCCTTCTACACACCAGTGTCATGGTTCTACACAAGGATTCCTTTAGCTTATTGTTTGTCAGATTCAGTCTCAGTTCAATGTACTGCATCTGACCTCTCTTCTGTATGTAGAGTGCTTGGCAAGGCTAGTTATTGTGGTGGAGTTCTGATAACATAATTGAGAAATACCCTCATAGAAGCCCTATCCTGAAGTACTCTCTGCTTTCAGCACAGAAGACAATCTTTACTGGGACAGCATTGGTCACTCCTACCCAAAAAGTGCCAAGGCAGTCATATCCTGCAGTTTTGGTGTGTACTTAGAACAATGGACTTTGTCTTCTGGGCCTTACGATGACTACTATCTCTACAGTTCCATATACACACACTTATGCATGAAGCTGCTGCAGTGGACAGCATGGTGTCAATGACTGCAAAGTCATCAAATCCTTATGAACCAGCTGCTCTGGTCAGGCCTCTGCTACCAGTCTCTTCATTGGTGGATGATTCCCATCTGGATCACTATTGACCTTCCTATTATGTAGCCAAAGCTGTTGCCATGTCTGATGATGGATACTGTAGTAGTGAGATGGGGAGCTCAGCTAGACTCTGCCTTGTGCATAGAAAGTGGAACCCAGAGGACAGAGGGCATTCACTAAAACAGTTTAGAGTTAAGGTTAGCTTTTTCATCTTCAGAAGCTTGGATAAGATTTGTGACCAGAATTATTTTGCTCAATTTGGACAGCTGTGCAGTGATATAGCATATGAGCAAACAGAAAAGTATTTGCTTATATTCGTGTGTAAAGACATAGTGCAGGTGTCGTAATGGGACATATACCAATGCATCATTCTTACTCTTTTCAAACTAGGAGAAGGGAACCAACTGTCTTATGCCTTAAGTAAAAGTTAGAGTCTAATTCTACAACTGTGGAGAACAGAAAGTTGTCAGGCCAGGGTCGTTGAAAAGTGTCAGTCACCGGAGATGATCAGTTCAACACAGGCAGAGAGCAGTCCTCCACTCTTCTGTTCATGTCAGCATGGCAGAGAGTTGAAGGTGGCTGTGTTTTTCCTTCGGTGTTAGGGAGGATTCTTTTATGCCTTTCCACCCTTCCCTCTGCTCAATACCTCTGAACAAAATTAGTAGTGAAGAGAAACCGAAATTCACATTCAGTGTGCCATTGAGGCTGAAAAGGATGTGGTTTTGTGATGTCACTCTCTGAGTATACAGGAAACTATCCTAGTACAATGGAAATAAGTCCCTGTAGGTTGATCTGATGAATAGCTCCATCCCACAGCATGGATGCTTTCTTATTTCTTCTGCTCCTCCCTGATCTTCCATTAGGAGTTGTAGGCAGGACTGAAGCTGTCAGAAAGCCTTTCACTATACCACTCCCCCTCTGATAGCCAGAAATGTGTACAAAGCCTTAAATAATGGGGGGACAAAGGACCAAAATACAGACACATTTTAAATATTGCTCTTACAAACTTAGAAAGTTGATAGACTAACATGTGTTGAATTATCATGAATTTTCTGAAGGGTATGAAGTCTGAAACTCAAATGCCTGCCATTATTTTCTGACTTTAGTCCTCAGTGATTTGCAGGAAAACCACAATTTTATGAGAAACAGACCAAAAATATGAGGCAAAAATCTGGACATTCTGTGAACATCTGGACAGTTGAGAGGTATGCCTTTCACCCACCTGACATACAATCAAAACAATTACTGTCTTGCAGTGGCTAAGCCAGTCCTACAAAGAACATTGTGAGTGAAGTAACTCATGCAGGAACTCTGCAACGTAATGTATTTTGAGCAGTTTTTATTGTATTCATATACCTAACTTAATACTCACATTGATCTCTTGCTCACTATTGTAAGAACATCTTGTATTTCTGTGTCATCAGAATTTCACATTTGAATTATGTTACTGAGAATACATTTTAGACCAAATTATAATCAGGCATGCAGTGTTGTAATACTTTAAACAGCTATGTATTTTTCCATCAGCACGTTTGCATGAGTGTACAGTATTTCTCCAGTTAGCTACACATTTTATATTTTAGAACACTTAGGCTGATTAATGTGTATCACGAAAGGGTCTTACTTTCAATGCAGTCTCAATAGCATAACAGGTCACCCACTTGTCTTTGCTGCAGAAAGGGGTGGGTGCTATTCTCTCACCTGTTAGCTGGATTACTTTTTCCAGTACTGCCACTGCAGTGCAGCATAAGGGGATGCTACATTCTTGAGTGTGCTGTCCTTCCGATGAGGCATTAAACCAATGCCCCATCTGCTTGAGCTGGTTGTAGTTCAGGTGGATGTAAAATGTCACATAGCACTTATCAAAAAGAGAAGTGAAGGGGAAGGTCCCCAACTTCCATGACTAAATTTAATTAGTATGAAAACCACCTCAAGTCTCATGAAAAGAGGTCACTGGCCTAATGGGCCTAACCTGGTCAACAAAGTTTAAATAAATAAACTTAAGTAAGGTAGGGCCTGAATAAATGTATGAATGCAGAGTTTTCTTCTTTTGATTTGTGTTCTAACCATTGAACCACAAAGCAGTCTCTTTGATATGATCAGGTAATCACAGACAGTTGTAGAATTAAATAAGCTCTTTAAGCAGCATCAAAGCTTATTTACAGGTGCCATTAGCCGGGTAACTCTTTATGGTACACAGGCATTACAAAAAAAAAAAATCAGTAACTAAATACAGCCTTGCTGTATGAATCTGTTCTTAGATTGGCACTCAGATCATAAGCACTTAGATAAAGTCATCGTTTATTGCGTGGGAGGATGCAGTGGTATTCTGTGCTTTTTAAGCCTTTCAGTGGAAGCTTCTGGTAAACTGGCATTGCTATAATCACTGTATGATAAAGTAACAGCATGAATCAGTACCCTGGATGAATGCTAATCCAGTCCAAAATTAGGTTTCAGTAAGCCATGCATGATGCAAGAGACGGTACTCAAAATATGATTAACGGCCTTTAAAAGAAAAGAGTCAAGTTTATAACAAGCATTGACTTAATGATTCACAATCTGAAGAACAGCAATTGCAGACCCTAGGACTAGAAGGTTAGAGCTAATTTGTGGTGAAACAGTTGGAGGACTTACTCCTGGAAGACTGATTCTCAGTTCAAATTTGCATGAATCAGATGTGCAGTAGGAGTCACTGAAAAATAAACATTAACTTGAAAGAAAATATTAAAGATGTAGTCAAGCATTGTGAAATTTTAAAGAGACTCCAGTATAAATACATCACATGCATCCGTACTCTACTCATGTTCATGACAGCCTATTCATGAATTTTGGAGACAGATATGAGGGGTGCAGACTTATTGGGGGGCTTAGAAGAAATTTAAATCCTGTTGTACAATTTTTATAACATATACTTTTATTAATTTGTTAATGAAGTATAATACATTAGGCACAACTGCCTCTGTTCAGAGGCATGCAATAAGCAGATGGAGGGGTTTGAACTCAAAGCTTTAATCTACTATACTTAATTGCCATATCAAAAAATGAGACAGAACTGATTTTATCTCATTTGTTACCTGATTATGATTTTATTATGACTTAAGCTTACCATATGGTCAATATAACCACAGTTTTTGTAGCAAGTTTAGAAGTAGTGAGTAGTGTAAAAACATGAAAAAAAAGGAACTTACTATTTTAAATAACAGGCTCTAATCCAATTAAAGGGAGATCAGAGGATGAATGCAGACATATTTTCATATTTTTGTATCTTAGGCACAAGTTTCATTCTGAATAGTGACTTGTTATGTCCTAATTCCTTTATTTTATTGGGTCTTTATAAGGAGGTTAAATGCATGTTCACATATATTTGTATTACTTACTGCCTATGATGCAGTGATGCTTTAGTCAGAAAGACCCTAGCAAACTGTATGCCCAGATATACCTAGAAGGGAACAACAAGATACACACACACACACACACACACACACACACACACACACACACACACACACACACACACACACACACACACACTAGTGTCAGTGGAGCTGCCTGCCACTAGCAAATTCACAGACAGAGACAGACACACACACACACACACACACACACACACACACACACACACACACACACACACACACACACACACACACACACCACATTTAATCAATGGTGTATATAGACACACATACATAAGTTTGTGTGTGTGTGTATGTGTGTGTGTGTGTGTGTGTGTGTGTGTGTGTGAATGCACTTGCCAACCTGTAATAAATTCTAGGAATTTCAAAAATGATGCCAATGCAAAACATTACAGGCTTTGAATGAATGAATGATTATTTATTTGCTGTCGTAGAAGCTATAACAGTGATGACAGTTCCTTACACCTTAACAAGAGGGCGGATTGGGGTGTCATGCAGATTTCAAGGACAGCGGAGATGCTGTGTAATTACAGGAATGGCTATACTATGTATAGCTCTATTTTTAGTTCTCATGTCTTTGGGGCTTGGTTTAGGGTTTACACCTGTCCCTCTTTAAGTGCTTATTTGGGCAGCTACATTCTACAAAAGGAAAAAAAACCATGAAAAATAGCAAGTAACCTGAGATTTTCAGCAACATTTATTTTATAAGTTTCCACTAATGGCTATATAAAAGGCTAATTTTGTATCTGAAATAAATATTCATTATATGAAACAACAGGAATCACTAAAAGTAAATGTATTCTAAATTGTAAGATTATGCAGCTTATGGGCATGAATTTTGGGGGTTAACGTGAACTTTTAGTTTTTTTGTTAGTATATTTCAATAAGTAAAATGTTTGATAAAATAAAATTTGCAAGTCTTTTTAAATACGTTATATGTAATGAGTAATTTTGTATTTGTTACATTGGACAATATTTGTAGGCTATGCAGTATTAGTTAACAAAGGACTTTTTATAATGATTGATCAATCATCAGTGTTTAATTACTATTTAATTGTTTAATTAATTGAGTGGTGGCACTTGTAAAAAAAGCTCTGTTTGATATAAGAAGTTATTCCATGAAGGTGAAAAGCCGAGGTACCAGAAGCACCAGCTATTAAATATTTTACAGGAGAGAGAACATCTTGGCTCCATGGTGTATGTGTTTTGGGATTTTATTTTAGCAAGAGTATACATTGTTTCACTGTACATGAGTATTCTCCAGGCTGAAGAAACTGAGCTTTTAAGAGAGATAGTGAGCTGAAAGTAAAATAAATCTGCAACACTTCTTTGTAGGACATAGTGTTGGATATCAGAGTTTTTCTTTTTGCTGGTCATTGCTTCAGACAGATTAATGGTGTGGAAATGGCTGCTGGTATGATTTTGTACTTTGATCATTTTGTTTTAGATAACTGGGAAACCAGTCTTTTTACTTAAATGTAGTATGTCTCTACATTCAGGATTGTGCAAGCATTTCATCGGTCATATCTTTTCATATGGAGTGGGGGGGTAGGGGGTGCATCCGACACTGACAAGTTGCATCTGACACCTACAACAACCACAAGAACAGCTGACATCATCGACAGTCTGTACTAGGTAAGCAGGGTGCAGATGTAGAGTGCTAGTCCTTTCATCCATATCATAAACACACATTACATGCACACCTGAAGGTAATTTAGAGTTGTCAAGCCAACTATTGCATACCTATGGGATATACAACACCAGAGTCCCTGGAGAAAACTCATGAAAATACAAGCACAACATGCAGACTGTGGTTAGAGGACACCCCAGCCAAGAACCATACCAGAGAACCTCTTGCTGTGAGGTGACGATACTCACTACACCTCTGTAAACCCATATGGTGGCTATAGTGCAACCCTTGTTGAGTTGGTGTGTGACATAAACAAAAGTAGTGACATTTTTAAGTTCACTTATAAAATGGCCTTGCTATATAAATTGTGTAGATGTACAACTTGCTTGGAATAACATTGCCCTTAAATTTTATACTAAGGAGTTCAGAAAACATACTTTTGTTAATAACTATCTACATAGTACTAGTAGTCATCCTAAATGTATTAAGTGCAATTTTATTAGATTATGTAGACTCTCATCCCAAGAAGACATTTTCTTAGGGAAGTTCACACTTGAATTGCATTTTTACTTTGGACAGAGGTTATAACAGGAATGTAGTTGAGTTGTTTGCCTATGTAGTCATTACTCAAATGGAAGAGACATTTCCTCCCAGTTTAAGATATCTTGTAAATATTTTCACTATAAGGGTTCCTGCTGTAAGTTATGCCAAGGCTTTTCTTTATTTAACTACTTTGGCTTATAGCTCAAGTATAAGAGATGTAATGCAAAACAATTAGAATATCAGCTTGGACAAGGAAAGTATGTTAAAAGTGGTGAATACAGTCCCAAAACCTATCATTAAGAGGCAGCCAAATTTAAATATCATATTTGTCCCATTAGTGCCACAGCCAAGACAATGAGAGGCACGTGTTCTTGTTGTTTGTGTAGTGCCTGCAGTTTTATTGACACAGATCTTGCACTTAATTTACCACATTTATAAAATATATTTGTAGCCAATTAAGACAACACCTTTAACTCCTTCAGTGATATGTATGTGGCTAGATGTCTTTTCCGCAATGCTTTTTAAGTGGACAAGACTACCAAGAGATTGTTAAAGAATATGTGAGCACCAATATTCTATTAGGCACCAAGACAGAAACAATGCTTAGTATAAACATAGTATATATGTTGTCTTTTTTGTAGTGGACCAAGTGGTTAAAGATTTGAAACGAGGTGAATGTAACATTCACCTGTGATTAAGGAACTCCAGCAGCTACTGAAATTGCTGGCTGATTACTCCTATAAATAAATTAGCACTTAAACATCAAGTGTCTGATAAAGACAAAATATTTGAAGGAAAAACAATATTTGCCACTCTTCCTTATCCTCTTGCTATTGTTAAATTGTTAAATTTATAAGCTCAGCTTTATGTACATGACAGCATTTATACTTGGGAGCTTATGTTTAGTTATACTGTGTTTTTAAGTTTAATGTTTTTTTACTGTGATTAGTGAACTATAATATTTACTTTACATTGATTATGGTACATTTGGACTTATATCTTTTTAGCAGATGACACTACATTTAGTTTAAGGATGTGTTTAGAGTTACCAATAACTTTGATGAAGTCTTGTATGATAGAGGAACAAAAGACTAAACCATTGAGGTTATACCATCCAGTTTTCAGAGTGCCTTTTTTGGTTTCAGTAATGTTTGTTTCACATATTTTGCTGTTGGGAGTTTTGTTTGGAATTCATATATTTTCTGCCTTCTTTGTACCCCTACTACCTGTTTTTTTTTTTTTTTTTTGGTTTCTTGCTTGTTCCCATCTGATCTGCTCTTTAACAGTTATTACCTAATGTCCTGAAACCCTTCATCTGGTGAACTTGACCCCATCATCCTGGAAAGGTAACTTCTAGGATACTGGAGATTGCTTGGGACACAGGAATACAGACAGTTAGAACTCACAATACAATGTCTGAGGACAGTTATACCTTAAATCTCTTCACAGGTGCATGAATATATAGTTATGCTAGCTTATTACATTACGCTTCTGTAAATGTAGCATTAAGTGACTGTTTGCACACATACTGGAGTCTTCAGTTTACAAGTGTTATTCACATGTTCTCTGTCAGGATGCAGACATTGTAATGCCCAATTTCCACAGAGTAAACATCAGGACTTACCTCTGGCATTTGGCTGCTAGCTGAACCTGGATTGCCACTAGTAAAGGTAGACCGTTTGTCCCTGCAGCATTGGAACAGATACTAATTTAAATTGCCAACCACATGAGCATCGAAGCACCCAGACTGCAATGACAGATAGAGACCAGTTTTCTCACCTAATCTGCCCATTATCCTGAGTATTCCTTAAGCTGTCACTGCACGCTAGCTTATATTTTGCTCCCCCTTACTTATTTGAATGCCTATATTATGTTTGCCCCATTCTGGGGGGGCATTCATAAGAGATACTGTGATGTATACACCTTGCGTACATTTCATGGGAATCTTTTTGAATTCAGGGACAGCCCTACCATGGTACAGCATGGTGCTTTAGCATGAAGACATGTAGCACTAATTAGGGCTGGTTCCATGGCCATGCTGTAAGCTAACAAGGCCGTCTCTGGGAGAAGCATAAGCTAATTAGCCACGTGCTCTCTCTTACTCTCTACCTCTCTTGGGAACACCTCGAGGAAGCCATCAGCATTTCAGGTGATTCAAGGAACTGCATGAACATGTAAATCAGAACAACCATCTCTACCACATAACAGCAGTGAACACAGCTGAAAGGCTGATTTCATCTACCAGAACATAAACCAGCACATGATTTGGGATGAGGGGAACACTAGCCACCAGGGATACTATACTTTTGCTGTAAGGGCACTTAAACTAGTACTGGGGATGGAAGTGAGGAGAACCACTAGACACTCTGGAATGCTCTAAATCATTGTGCCTTAATGGCTGTTGAACTTGCACAAGGATTGGAGGGATCCTGTAGATATCACAGACTACTGTAAACCATTGTGTCTTAATGACATTTAAACAAGTACAGAGGTAGGGGGAGTCCCTAGACACCAGGGATATGATCTGAAACATGGGAAGGCAGACAACTCAGGGACAGGCATGGTCACTGTGGAGTGTGCTTGCACATGTGTGTGTGTGTGTGTGTGTGTGTACATGCTTATTTGTGCTTGAATGTGTGTGTGTGTGTGTGTGTGTGTGTGTGTGTGTGTGTGTTTGAGCATGCACATGTGTTTGAGTGTGTGTGCATGTGTGCGCACACGTTTGTGGTTGAATGTGTACATGTGTGTGCATGCTCGTGTGAGCGTGTGTGTCTGTGTGTGTGTGTGTGTGTGTGTGTGTGTGTGTGTGTGTGTGTGTGCACTCTCATGTATTTGTGTTTGAATACCCATGTTTGTGTTTGAATGTGTACGTTTGTGCGTGTGTCTGTGTTTAAATGCGTACGTGTGTGCATATGTGTGTGTGTGTGTGTGTGTGTGTGTGTGTGTGTGTGTGTGTGTGTGTGTGTGTGTGTGTGTGAGTGATTGGGGAGTGAGGATGCCTATGGCTATATGGATGCCTATGCCTAGATGATGGAGCTGCAGCAGTTAGCTACTGGGATGTGCAGATCAGCAGTGATGCCCATATCATGTTAGTTAACTGTGATTCAGAAACATGCAAATTAGCTGATAATGAGGTCTTTTCTCATTGGGACCAGCATGTCATTGAATCAGAAAATCATGTGTGGAGGGAGCAGAGCCTTTTTTAGCATGAGCCATGTAGCTTGCATTAGACCTTTAATTAAAAATATATTTCTTTGGGAAAATGCTGAACATAATCACTGAATTGCTCTTGTCACCTATTTTTTTTTTTATACAGTTCCTTTCCTAAAAGATGCTGTTTTAATAATCCACGTTGCTTATATTTAAGATATTTCATACTTTCTATCATATTACCCCCTCTACTTTTTCTCAAAGGCATACTTATTAATTCATTTGTTTGTATGTCTTATGGTATAGACTTAGTGCAATTTTGGTTGTCTTCCATATAGTGTAAACCTTATTTAATTATTTGCATTTATTATTTTATTTATTTAACATTTGTTAAATGGGAAAATCTGACTTGGAACAAAGCCAATTTTCAGCGGAGGCCTAGGGAGAAATGCTCCAGAAGCATGTCTTTCTAACATGGGAGAAAACTGGAGCACCCAGACAGGTAGGATATGCAGACTCAGCACAGAAGGCACCTCAGCCAAGAATTGAACTGGAGAACCTCTTGCTGTGAGGTGACAACACTACCACTGCTCCACTGTGCTATAGGTTCATAGGTAGGTACTAGGCTATCGGCCCAAGAGCCTATGTAATCCTAGCCAACAAAGTTCCCTGGCTTACACCACCCAAGAAAGTTATTTTCCTATGCCCCTGTTGAGCAGAGTCACAGAAGTGATCCCTGGGGTGTATTTCCTATTTCTCATCCACTTATCAAGATTTTTCTTGAAGAGTGCTGATGAGGAACTTTGCTTGACATAGATGGGTAGCTTGTTCCAGAGTATGGGAAGTCTCTGGGACAGGAATCTATCCCTCCAGCATGTCCTGTTTATTGTGGTGACAAGGTTTAGGTCCCTAGAGCATGTAGCTCAGAGGGATTGGGATTTCTTTAGGTGTAGCATGTCCAACAGCTCTGGGTTTGACATAGCTTTATATGTTAGGCAGAGGTCACCTTGGAGTAGGCGATATGCTATGGAGTAAAGCTGGAGTTTTTTGAGATGGTCAGTGTAAGGCATCTGTTTGAGGCCAGTAATCCTCTTTGTGAGGTACTTCTGTGGCCTTTCCAGCTGCTGCAGATGTCTTGTGAGGTACATTCCAAAAGGGGCATTGTACTCTATAATGGTTCTAATGAGTGTCGAGTAGAGGGGAACAATGACCTCTTTTTTCCTAGATGAGAACCCTTTTGTGATGAGGTGTGCCACATAGAAGGATTTCCTAACTACTGTGGCAATGTGATTATCAAAGGAGAGACTACTGTCCACCTGGGTCCCCAGGTCTCTTATCACACATTCAGCATTAAGTAGACTGCCGTTTATGTGGTAGTTCATGGGTACAGAGTTTTTACCAAAGGGGATGACAATGCACATTTTGGCATTGAGCTTGAGGCCATGGCTCTGACACCAGGCATCTGTCTCAGTGAGGCCCTTCTGTAGGATGTCCATAGTCATCTGCGAACTTTGTTAGCCAAAGGCCTTCTGTGTTAGCCTGTACTTCAGAGAAGTAGATACCAAACAGGAGAGGTCCCAGGACTGAACCCTGTGGTACTCCACTTGTCACTGGTTTGAAGTCACATTTGGGGTCTGCAACTTTTACAGTGTGGGTTCTGTTAGTGAGTCATTTGGCAACCCATCTTGTGATGTAGGGATTTATACCTATTTTAGTGAGTTTAGCTATAATTCCAGAATGGGGGATGGTGTTGAAAGTCTTGGTGAGGTCAAGATAGGCTGTATGAAACACCTTACCCTCGTCTACAGCTTTGGTGACTGCCTCAAAGAAGTCGATCAGGTTCAGGAAGCATGATCTGCCTTTCACAATCCCGAACTGGGTGGGGTCCAGAGTTTGGAGGTTACCAATGTCTTTGTTTATGAGTTCCATGATGATATGTTCCATGGCCTTACAGACCAGGCTCATCAGGCTAATAGGGCGATAGTTCCCAGGATCAGTGGTGGCTCCCCCTGTGTGGAGTGGGATAACTGTTGCTGTGCACCATTCAGCAGGCACAAAGCCTGATGTGAGACTATGATTGAACATGGTGCTTAGGTGGGGAGCCAGTTCATTCTGAAGTTCATGTAAAACGCAGCCTGGGATGTTGTCCGGTCCCATGGATGCTGTGTTTTTGGCTTTAGAGAGTGCAGCTTTTACCTGCATAGTTGTGATTACAGGAACTGTGCATTCTTAATGTATAGATATGAGCCCTTTAGGGGGTGAGAGGGGGGTAAAGTTGGCACTGAACCTATCTGCCAGGACGCTGGCAATATCAGTTGGTTCTGTAATTTTCATGCCGTTGTGCTGTAACTCAGAGCAGAGCTGGGTGTTGCCATTGAGATTCTTGACATAGCTATAGAATGCTTTGTGGTTGTCCCTAGAATCAGTGTCAATTTTGTTTTCAGAGCTAGCTTTGGAGGATCTTATAAGGGATCTCAGCTTCTTACTCAGGCTGACCAGGGAACTCCTCCACTCATGGGATTTTACTCTGTTTTGCAACAGTTTCTTCCTTCTGTTGTAGAGTTTGTTTATGGCAGGGGACCACCAGACTGGCTTATTTTTTTGGAGGATAGTGTCTTGGTTCTGTTTGGGATAGCATGATCCATGCACTCATGTAAGTGCTTATAGAGTGCAACTGTGTAGGATTCAGCAGTCGTAACTGTATTGTCCAACTGCAAGGGTGTCATGAAGTTCTCCACTTCTGTCTTAAGAAGCATGAAGTTGGCTTTGGAAAATTTTTTACCGTGATTTCCTTAATGGGGGGTGGGGGCGGGGTGTGGATATCTAGGGTGATTAGCTTATGGTTGGATCTGACCAACGAGGAGTTGACTTCAGGTGTGGAACACCGGTCACTCATGTTGGTAATGACTAGGTCTAGGATATTGTTGCCCCTGGTGGGGGTGTGAATAAGCTGACCCAGGGCATTGGAATTTATGAATTCCAGAAAGCATTGCATGAAAGGGTTGGTACATGAGTAGTTTTCCTAGTTAATGGTGGGGTAGTTGAAATCGCCCATTATTAAGGTGTTTGGTTGAACCTTAATATTTTCCAGTATATCAAGAAAAGAGGAGTAGGAATCCTGAGGCATGGTGGGGAATCTGTAGCAAGCTACAATTTGGATTTCAGTTTTGCCCAGAGTTAGTTGCAATTGGATAACCTCGGGTGCATTATGCTGAGCAACTAGCCTGGAGGTGTGGATATCCTTAATGAATATGGACACACCTTTGCCTTTGGTGTTCCGGTCCAGGTTAGGTGGCCAAAAAGTGTGGTATGAGTTATAGCCTGGTAATGCAGGGGTGCCCTCTGGAGCCTTGAATCAGGTCTCAGTCACTGCACAAATATCGATGTTCTCCATTTTAAGGAGTGCCTCGAGGGAGTGCATTTTGGGATTTAGACTTCTAGCATTGAGTAGCATTACCCTCAGTTTTTGCTTGCCTGTTCCTGTTACGGTGGTGAATTTGTCATTTGAACCTTGCCTAAAAAAGTCACTATAGGGGCAGCATGAACCTTAGCCAGTATCCGGAATCCCAGGGGTGACAGGTGCAGGCCATCTCTGGCAAAGCATTGTGGTCTGTCGACCATCTCGTCCCAGGCAGACAGATACTGGATCCTCTTAGAATGACACCAGAAACTTAGCCAATTGTTGAAGTCAATAATTTTGTCCTTGTACTGCGGTATCATTCTGGGTGATGGCAGGATACTACTCAGGGCTAGGGTCATACCTGCCTGGGCTACAAGATCGGAGAGCTCTTCCATGTCTCTTTTCATGTAGTCCAGGGAGGTACATCTCAGGTCATTCACACCAACATGGACAATGAGAGAGTCATATTTGTACTTGTGGAGTGACCTGAGTGCATGGGTTATGTGACAGATCTTGGCACCTGATAGGCAGCTGACAGTAACCTTCTCCTTGTTTAGCCTGGTGAGTGGGGCATCAGTGTGCCGGACTATAGAGTCACCTATGACTAGTGTGTTGGGTACGTTGTTTTGCCTTATTTGCTGTGGTTGAGTGGCACACTGAGTCTGTGGGCTATGTGCCATTTGGGTTGTGTTGTGGGTGGAGGTTGCTTGTGTTTTTGCTTTGGAGGTCTCTGTTGCTTGAGCAGATCATGAATCCGTGAATGTTTTTGCGTTTCTATGTGTGGATTTTGGTGGTGTAGCTTTAGTGGGACTATGTGATGAGTGTGGTGTGGTGCAAGTGTTTACCTTCTTCTCTTGACTGTCAAGTTCAGTCTTGGTTGGAGAGAGCTTTACCTCCAGTTTGGCTAAATAAGTGCATCTTTCACAGGCTGTTGTGTTGGGTGGTAGGAGGAGAGGGTTGTCTGTGTACATGAGGCAATTGCTACATTGCCCAAATATGCTCAGATTTATCAGATAGACAGGAGAGAACACTGTGCGCTAACCCTTGGACATGCCTGAATAAAAAACTACTTTCCTCTAGACAAGTGAGGAAAGTGAGTATAAGAGCTGTTTTTCTCTAAGCAAGTGAGGAAAGTAAGTACAAAAACTGTTTTCCTCTATGTAAAGAGGAAGGTTGAGTGCTGTAGTAATTTGTAGCTTATTTAGTGCTAACAACAAGTTCTGAACAAGTGCTGAGCACGAATAAGCAAATTCAAGTGCTAAAACTAAGAATCTGTACCTGGATCTTGTGGTAGATAGGCTACCTAGTGCTTACCACTCCCACTGATAAGCTAGAAGGCTTCCCTCCAACACAGAAAGGCTTCGGGGGCTCAGAAGCTTGCAAACAGTCCTGGATATAGCAAATCTGTATCTGGACTAGACTAGTTACAGGAAAGGTGAGAAACAAGAGCAAACACAGGCTTTTAAATTAGAAAGTTGAAAGAGATGGAAAAACTGCCCAAACAGCCAATAAACTACAATTTCTGGGCCAGAAACCACTCTTGTGGAAAGGCAGGAAACAAGCTTAGATTTTTTTTTTTTTTGGAAAGTGGAAAGGGAGAAAGGAGAAACAGAAGATAATTCAAGATTAAGGCCCTAAGTGGCTTGCCCTTCACAAATGTTCTCTGTATTAGGTAGAGTGAGCTTGTGACACTAGACTGGAATAGAGCTGGGATAGAGCTGAACAGATGGGATTGGTAGGAGTGTCTGAAATCAAAATATGATCTCACTGTACTCGGTTGAGTGAGCAAATGAGATAGACCCAGGAGGAGTGTTCAAACACAAATTCACAGGAGGGGCGGGCAATTCCAAAGCCACCAAGATTAATACCAAAACAAGAACAGGGAGGGCGGGCAAGAAACTAACTGCAGATACAGAGAGACCACAGTATTCTATGAAACAATTAAATAGAAAAATAAATAACTACAGAGAGACATACACAATAGTCAATGAAACAATTAAATAGACCGAAAAATAAAATGCAGTGCAATCTTTAACACTAGAAGTTTGTACTTAACTCTGCTAGTAATGCAGTTGATTGTAGGTATGTAGCAGAAGCCAAACAACTCAGCTAGGAAGACAAATTTTCACTGGAGCCCTGAGCAGTAAAGCTCCAAACTTTAAAAGTAACTTGAAAACATTTGATACAAGAAGTATTGCATGCATAATGTATGGTTTCACATTGAGAACAAATACCAAACACATGTACAGGAACAGACAGTAGGTAACACCACAGAGGCAAGCAAGCATCAAATAAAATCGGAAATAGTACAAGTGTACATCAGCACATTAATACTGAAGCAATATTTGGTCTCAACTTGTCATGTGTGACAGTCAGCCTGTGCACAATGACCAAACATAGTAGCCACACAGTTGTTATTAGAATGAATATATTCAAGAGTATTTGTGGTTCAGTGTTTGATTACCTCAACATCTATTTCCTACTGTATGACTACACATATACCTTAACCAGGCAGTGCTTCCTGGCTGAGACTAAAAAGGTCCATCTGGTTCAGTTGCTCTATCTTGGATGACAGGTATGAATGAATGAACAAACAAACAAACAAGCAAACAAACAACTTACACAGTAGGAAGAAGATATAGGACAACTTAAACTCTTCCTTTGTCAATTAAAGGGTGAAACAGAAACAAAAGCTATAGCTAGTTGCATAAACAATAATTTTGCTAGATTACCAAAACCCTTGGCTTAGTAGCAGGTAGTATTAATAATAGGCAGAAGAGCAGTCAAGCTAATGTGCCCATTGCTGAATCCATGCTGAGATTCACAGATCTGAGTAAATTCAATAATTTACTTATGGTGTAGGACAAATAAGTAATTTCTAGTATATTTAGCACCACTTTTGAAGGTGGCAATAGCTGAGGCAGGCTTCCAGACTTGAGGTAAGGTTGAAAATAATTAGGAAATATTAATGACATCATTTACTGGGATCGAGATGAAAGTGTTGCAGGCATGCAGACATTTTTGGTAGAAAAGACCTACTTCTAGTTTGCTATATCAAGGTAGACTTGATGTTGAAGTAGTTTGGTTGGTGTTTTTTAGACATTGGAAAAAAAAGGCAAGAACAGAAACTTGGGATTGGAAGAAGTGATATAGCTTCTGGAACTGCCAGTTCCTACATAAATCAATGCAATACAAAAGTATTCTGCACTGGCAAAGGTAATGGGGAGTTAGATTGGGCTGTGCTCTTTATATTTTGGATGTAACAATGGGCCTGAATGTTTGGATAGAAACATTGCTCACTATCACCTGCACAGACAAAGGCAAAAGGTGGAGGAGTCTCAATCTGTATTAGCAGCAAGCATAACTCTACTTTGGTTAAACAGGATGATGGCCTGGAATTTATCTATGTACAAATCACCATAAACAAAGTTCCATACCATATCTTAGCAAGCTATAGGTCACCCTCTATATCTCTAGAATCCCATAATTTGTACCTAGATCTCCTGGAGACACTCACCATTAAACCAAATATCCTATTCATAGGGAACTTTAACTACCCCTCTCTAGTTTGGGAAACATACACTGCCTCTTACAGGCAGAATGATTCCTGGATGTTTTTGACAGAAATACCCATGACAAGGTAATTTGTGCAGCCATCAGAGGTTCAAAAATATTGAACCTGGAACTCACAAATATTGGAGAGCACTGCACCACTCACTTCCAGTGTCACATCCTCACTGGTGAGGTCAGACCACAAATCTGTCTCCTTCGAAATAAACATACACTTGGTAACCCCAGTAAACCCTATAACAGTTAGGAACCATTCCAAAGCAAACTACACCCTATTAAGTGATAGTTTGTCAAAATTCAATGCCCTTCCCAACCCAGACTTGACAACAACATATGTGGAATTGTTCACAGAGACCCTATACAACCATGTAAATGGCTGTATAGAGGCTTCTGTACCTATTAGAAGTAAGCCCAAAACAAACTGTAAGAACAAACCACACTGTTGGAATCCTAACCTTAATAGGGTATATAACAAAAGGAAGAAAGGCATGGCTAAAGTCAGGAAGAGCAACTCCCGTAATGATAGGAGCTCTCTATTTAAATTAAACAGAAATCTAAGAGGACTAATTAAATCCCAAAAATGAATTATGAGTCAATATAGCCTCACAGGCTAAAGACAACCACAAGGTCTTCTACAACTATGTATGAAATGTGAAATGCAGCACACATCAGTGTGCCAAACTGGTGGTCAATGGTGCCACCTTTACTGAGCAGAGTGACATAGTAAATTTTTGGCTGACAAATTTAGCATAGACTTCACCCCCTACTCCCCCTGCCTCCCTTCATGTAACACCTACTAGCAACCCCCCACACACACACACTATTAGCAGGGAGCAGGTCCTGTTGGCAGTCACTAAGGCAAAAACACATCCTCAGTGGGCCCCAACAATATCCCAGGATGCCTTTCAAATAGCTGGAAACATGAGCTATCAAGACCATTTGAGTCACTTTTCAACTATAGCTTCAAAACAGACTTTGTACTTTGAGAATGGACCACTGCAATGGTTATCCCACTTCACAAGGGTGGACCATCAACCAACCCTGGAAACTACAAACCTATTACTCTGACTAGTCTACTATGAAAAGTCATGAAATGAATTATCATGGAAGTGATCAACAATGACATATGCAACCTTCAGACACTGGCTCCAACCCAGTCTGGCTTTGTCAAGGGAAGAGCATGCCTATTAAACCTTGTGGACTTCTTTGAGAAGGTCACCAAGGCAATGGAGGAGGGGAAAGTGGCGAGTACCATCTATCTGGACCTGTCTAAGGTATTTAGTACAATGCCATACTTGGATATAGTTGATTAACTCACTGATCTGGGCATAAAACCCTACATAATTTGGCGGATTGCCAGCTGGCTCACAGACAGGACCCAGGAAATCAGGATTGGTAATACCACCTAAACTATGAAACCAGTCACCAGCAGGGTACCTCAGGGCCCTGTGCTGGGACTTTCCTATTCGGCCTTTATGTCTGTGTCTACTTTTCAGTGGTAAAAGCTAATGTCAGGAGTCTTTGGCTGACCAAGTTTGCAGATAACTGCAAATTAAGATCTATCATAGATTCCATGCATAACACAAACATCTTACAAGAGCGTCTAACACAGACAAATGACTGAAGTCATGGACTAAAACTCAATGCCTAGAAATGCCTTTTAGTGCCTTTTGGGAAAACTGTTACACAAGCCAATTACTCAGTCGATAAGACACCTCTAAGAGATGACCCAGTAGTCAGGGACCTGGGAAAATATGTAGACAGTAATATGGCCTTTGACCTACATGTGGCCAAGCTATTAAGAAAATCAATCTATGTTGCCTAACTTATAAGTAAGGGCATGGCATCCAAGTCCAAGGAAGCCATAATGCCACTTTACTCAGCCCTTACCAGACCTTCTCACTGAGTACAATGTCCCAACATGTGCAACAGTTGGAAAACCCACAGAGTTTCCTTACCAGGAGAATCCAGAGTATAAAAACACTATCCTATATGGATCACCCTAAAGCCCTATCTCTATACTCTGTCTCCTACACATTACTGACAGGCAGTCTATACCTGGCATAACATTTACAAGACCTCCTCGGATCCATCTTTCATGGACCTTTTGCACATCCCCAAAATGACCAGCATCAGAACCGCTAGATCCAAGGATTTAAATTTTGCTTGTGACATAAATAAGACATGTTGGTGAGACAGATATTTGTCTCAGAGGATACCCATGGTCTGAAACAGGCTCCTTATCCATGTGAAGCAGAGTCCATCCCTAACTCTATTTAAGTGTAACCTTAAACAATGGATGGAAATTTGGAAATTCACCTTGAGTCTGGCCTCCATGTCTCTAATAGACAAGAGGCAAACAGTAATGCTCAAACTAACATACCTCCCCCACATAACCTCTAGAAACTTCCTAGCATACCTTCTCCTAATAAATGCCTATGTTATGTAGGGGCACAGTTGGGTTAGATTGCACAACTAGGCTTATAAAAGCTGTGGTAGTTGCTAGCCTAGTATATAACTATGAACTATGAACCTATGAACTTATGTATGATACTGGAAGGGTAATTTGCTATTGCATATTTTAAAAGAAAAACATTTCATGAATGATGGCTTGTCCTGCTTGGAGAGGTGATTGTTTGTGAAAGGTAAAACTTTGAAAGCAAATTCCAAAGGAGAATTTTGCTATATTTGTTCCAATGAAGGTTAAAATCACCAATGGCAATACAGATGTGATGTAATAATAATGGAGCTACAACTACCAGGACTGATGAGTTGAGGGTAGGGGTTTAAGTAGGAAGCATATATATTTATCAATAAATAAATGACTAAAGGCTTGACAAAGAAATAAAACTATGACTAAAGAACTTTTAGTTGTTAAATGGAGAAACAAAAAAACACTTGTAGGCTGAACTGATATTTAAGCGCTTTCATCCTTTATTGATCATTAGGACTTCTTCAGAAATGATAATGTAGTAAAATAATGGTACACTATTAAATCACTCTAATATAAACATTCAAAAAATGGAACTGACCATTCATTGGTTATCAGCAGTTATCAGCAGGAGACAAGGCCAATCTCTACAAAGAAAAATAGCTGACCAATAAGAAAGAGGGAAATTACACCTCCAAATTTTGGTCTAGAATAGATACAGTTAAACGGAGCTGTTGATGTTTAAATGAAATTCTAAAGTATTAAAAAACATGTAAAAGACACAAGATTGCTATAAAATGACAACATCCATATACAAAAGATTAACGTAGCCATTTTATTTTATTATTATTTTACACAGGGTATGTGGTAAATACAGATTATATACAGTCAGAACATGCACAAAAAGTGGCACATAATGGTTATAAGCACAGCAACGAATATTCAATGCAAGGTTTGTGCAAAATGAGATACAACTGCATTATATAAAATAACAGCATGCAAACCATGAGAGTCAAGAACAGTGAAGAGAGGAGTAATGTGAAACTGGACTATGATATGTAGTACAAAAATAAACCATTAGATAGAGCAATTTAAGAAAAGTTGAAACATTTGAGAATATGACTCACTGTAGTCGGATGTACTCTTAAGGTTCACGGGTGTAAGTTCATAGATAAGTATTAGACAATTAGTCTGCGGAGTATTACAAGCTAAGCTAATAACCACATTCAACATTCAAAAGTCCCCCCCCCCCAAACTCAAGGAAGGAAACAGGATATACTGGGTGGGGGATTTGAAGCTGCACATCAAATTATACAGGTTTATCTTGAAGGTGGCAACGATGCTACTTTCTCTCCTTCACATGTACTGGAAGTTTGTTCCAGAGTTGGGGGATAAATTGCAATATGAATCTATCATGCCAGTGGTGTCTTCTTTATTTGCAGATGAACATATAGTTCCCTTAACCTGATATTTGAGGAACAATTTGTTCTGTGAAGGAATAGAAGGTCAAAGAGAGATCTTTCATGTCTTGAAAGGCTAGACACATTTTCTCTTGGAGGAGTCTGTAAGAGAGTGATTTTTGAGGCCACTGTTTTTTTTTTTTGTCTTAGTTAGGAACCTCTGAGGTCTCTCAGCTGAATGATATATTAAGACAAATACGTGTCAAAAGAGGCATTATATTCAATAATAAATCTGATGAGATATGGGAAAATGGGAATTAAGACTTGTATTTAGAGAAGATGTCTTTCAGAATTAGTTGAGCCATATAGAAGGCTTTCTTAATTACTGCTGTGATATGATAGTCAAAAGATAAAGCATTATAAATACAAGTGCCTAGATCTCTTATAACAGTATCTGATTGGAGAGTGTTTCACCTATATGGCAGGGAAAATGATTTGTTTCCAAAATTAACTATGCTGCATTTTTCACATTTAGTTTAGCACCACTGCCCCTTTGCCAGTTGTTAACATGGTCTAACCCATGTTAGAGCAGTTGTGAATCAATATAAGATCAAATGACAACTCCCAATGTGCAGTCTTCTGCAAACTTAGATAACCATAGGCCAAGAGTGTTGGCATGAAAGTCTGAAAGACAGAAAGGTAACAAGAAAGAGAGAGAACCTAACACTGACCCCTATGGTACACCACTAGTAACTTTTTTTTTTCTTTCAGAAGTGGCACCTGAGCCTCTAACCACATGGGTTCTTTCAGAGAACCATTTAGCTCTCCACCACACAACATAAGGATATATATTCAAATTTACAGGTTCAATAACAATGCCTGCATGGGGAATAGCATCAAACCAAGGCCAGATCCAGATATGCTATATGTACTGAGTAAGCAGCATTCTTTACTTTTGGTGACATTTTCAAATAAATTAATGAGGTTAAAGAGGCAGGATCTTCCTTTGACAATGCCAAATTGGTGAGTTCTAGGGTTAACAGATTTTCAATATCGAGATGAGGTCTGAGATAATACATTCTATAACTTTAAGCATGAGGCTAGTGAGACTAATTAGTCTGTTATTACCGTGGTCTGTTGTTGGGTCACCCTTGGGGATTGTATTGCAATGGCTGCTTTCCTTTAATTAAAGAGGTTAAGTAGGAGTTCAACTAGTAAACACAAAAGGTACCCAGGTCCGGTGAAACAATAAACCGTCAGAAAGTAGCCAGATAAAATCCTTTAATCCAAAAGTAGATACTGCAATCACAAACAAATCAACAAAAAACCATTAGCGCCTCCAATATTACATTTTCATTTGAAAAAAACTTCATCAGATGTGGGCACACTCATGGCGCAACCTGCCCAAGTGACCAGCATGTGCCTTGATGTTGCGAGCCCTCTCCTCTGCAGCTCCGTCTGGCTTCTGTCATTTCATTCTCAAAGGATCTTCAATACTGATTTTCCCTTGTATTTCTGCTTCTCATCCCTTGTTCTGATGTTTGCTTGCTGAAGAATTGCAGCATCAGTGAGAAGGCTTTCCAGTCAAGTCTGTACTGTGGAAATAGGAAGCGTATACCCTCTGACCTTACACTTCCTATTTCCACAGTACAGACTTGACTGGAAATACACTTCCTATTTCCTATTGCCCTCTATTTTAAGATTGTAGCTAGTGGTGTTAGTAACCAAAATTCCACCACCTTTATCCGCTTTCATAATTCTCCTGGAAGTGTCTGAGCTCAGAGCTTCTAGTAATTTCAGTTCATGTGGATCCATATTGTAGAAACATTTCCTGGTGGGTTTTTCCAATATCTTTCTGGTATCAGATTCGCACTTAGTTTCAAATGCAGTGACAGTGGGTGTGGGGAGGAACACAAAATCTGTTTGGTAGTTTCCATTGTTCCCTTTGGATGTTGTCTGGCTTGAATTTGTTAAAAAAAAAATGTTTCAGGTAAATTTTTCTCACAAAAAGTTTGAGGTCAGTGATGGTCTGTGCTATGTCGCTTCTCCTCCGCTGGATAAAAGTCAGACCTTTCTCAAATAATCTGTGTTCATTATTGGACAGTTCCTTCCTGGAGTGGTTCCAGATCTTGTTCTTTGGGAGTTGCTCGATGTTGCCCTCCGTTGGTGTAGATCTCTCATGGGGACCCATAAATGTCTCAGGTCCCTTACTTCTTTCCAAGTCCTGTCTTTGTGGTGAGTGGTGTTCACTGGGGATTTGCTCAATCATGGGTGATATGTGTCCTCTACATGCTGGTTCTGTGGGGTTTGCAGCACAGACTTGCTGGCTGGAGGCTGGTTGTGACTGAGTTGGTGTGTATGATTTGGCTCCAAACAGGGAGAGTGCCTGTCTTTCTGAAAAGCCTGCCAGTTGTCTCTTTCCTAAACTTGGTTATGGGTTCTCGGGGTATCACTTCTTTCAGGTGTACTGGAGTTGTGGTTCATGCTTTCTGCTTCAGTCCCAGTGTCATCTGGATTCATTGTGAAGTTAGTTGGGTTGTGTCCATTGTCCAGGGAATTTCGTCTGTCTACTGCAACCGTTCCTTTTTCTCTGTTCAAGTCTCTCAGGATTTTTCATTGTTTCTTGTGCTTAAGTCTTTCGTCCAAGGATCAGATCCTGTTGAAAACATTCTGTAACTTGTCTTGTTCAATATTTCTGGAGCCAGTTTCTAGTTTATATAAATGCTCATTCTTCTGTATCAGAACTACAAAAGCTCATCTTTCTATGTTGGAAAAACCATTAACAAATTGAAGGCACAAATTCCTAGGCAGCTCACAGACATAAAGAGAAAAAAATATTTAAACGCACAAGCCAAACATAACCTAAACTTTCCTGGTCATGACTTTTTCAGGTTTCACGTCCTTGGCAACCTGGAAAATGAAGCGCTTCAAGGTTGCTTTAATGACTGACTTGAAAAAAGGAATTGGAATGGCAGTTAAGATTGGAGGCAAATAAACGCCCCCAAGCCTCAACACTCAAATTTCCATCATGAGTGTTCACAACTTAAGGAAAATCCACCACCATGTCTACTATTAAGCTTTCAACCATGCTCATACACACATCACCTTTTGGAGTTACATATTTGGATACTCCTCGGAAACTGGATCAGTCTTCCATTTTAATACATTATTACATCCCATTTCTATCCATTACATTAAATGGCATTTGAATGCTGTCTCTACATTACTGAAACCTTGTCTAATCTATAGGACTTTTACATGGTAGCTAAAAATGGAACTTCAACTTACTAATGACTAGGGGGTTAAGGTCTGATTTCTTAATTTCTTAATGTCCTATGCCCTACCCCTTTCCACTAGTTTAATGATTTTTAGCTGTACTGTGAGTTATGTTTTAGTGAGTGTTGTTTTCCCACACATAGGCAGATCTGAGGAAGCCCCAGCAAAAGCACTGGTCTGATGGAACCATTAGGACATCATCATCTTCTTTACAAACCAGAACTCATTCCTATATCTCAAAAGTTTTGTGATTCTACTTGAAAGGACCCAAGCACACGTAAGTAGTAAAGACACTTATGGAAATATTGCTCAGGATGAACATTGCCTGGGCAATCATTTTTTCGTTTTTGAGTTTTTTTTAAATATCTTATAAAGCTTCCTTTTGTGATTTAACATAAAAATCTTGCATAGCTTCATTTTGTCTTTTCTATCAACATAAGAACTCTTGTTGGGTTATATAATTATGGTATTTTTCTAGAGCTTTGGCCAGTCCAACCTTCTTGAAATTATTTAACTGGTGAGTGCAAATGGTTTGTGTCAAATTGACCCCTTTCCTTGTGTAAACCCATATTCAAATTTTCCACTAGCATCTAGCAGTCAGCCTTCCATATAAACAGTGGTTGGTCACTCTTTGGCTCCCTTGGCTATACCTGGTGATGTACTCATAATACAACCTAGTCTAATAGCTGTCATGAGACACAACTGAACTACAGTATAGGGTTGGTTAGCCAAGGGATGGATACTCACCTCCCAGCACATCATTGACCCCCGTAAATAACTCATGTTTTTATTTATCTCCCATTGTCATTGAACCGTCAATCTGGGATCAATGCCCAACATTATTCAGGGATGTTGTGGTACATGGTGATTGTGATTGCATGTTTATGGCTTTAATTATTAGCATTTTCTCTTTAATTCTGTGTGTTAATAGTGAGCAATGTGGACAAGAGGAAAGCCAATTTTAGTTCACATACTCTCGGCTAGCGTATCTATCCACTCTCAGTCTGCCTTGTACTAGTGCCTGGTGTATTGCTTACCTAGGGCTGTTGTGTTCTTTCCCCCATTTTTGTTTGCCCTTTTGGTTGTCCTTCCTGAGCTCAACAGCTCCCCTCCCATTTTTACCAAGGACAAGACTGTTAGACCTTGGTTTTGAGTTATTTCAAAGCTGTCCCATCAGCTTTGTCTTAATTTAGGTGCGCAGACCCACATTACTTGCATCACAATCTACCCTAATACACATTGCTTTCCCATTAATTGGTTCTTGGCCATTTGGCACTAGACATTTCATCCACTATGGCTCCTACTACCCTGATTTGTTAATGGACTTCCACTCCTTCTCTCGCAACACATCAACCAGTCAAATGTAAAATTGTTTCCCATCATTCTTTTTCCCCTCCTCATTAGCTCTTGGCCCACTTAGCATGAGACATTTCATCCACCGCGACATGAACTGCCTGAATTGGCTGAGGGACTTACACACACACACACACACACACACACACACACACACACACACACACACACACACACACACACACACACACACACACACACACACACACCAAGCCTACGAAAGGTAACAGCCCTGTTAGACTACCCTATCACTGAAGACTACTATTTTTCTGCCATTTTTCAGAAGACTTGATTGGTTCTTAGGCCTCGCTTCATCACCTCCTGCCCCATTAAGCTAATTCACCTCCTTCATAAGCAATCAATATTATATTAAAAATACCCCATTCCTAATCTTCCCTATAATATAGTTGCATGATTTCTCACCATTTTTGTTCTGGATGGCCATTGGCCTCTTGCCCCATGCCTAAGTACAAAGCAGAATAATGTTCCCATGTTTTTTTGCAAGATGTTCATTGCCTATTAATCCACACCATGGGGAATTTCCATTGGTAACACAAGCATTCCTTACTCCCTATCCTGAACTAGGTCTGACCATCTATTGATAGGGTATCACCATGGAGTTCACAACACTCTATGAGATTCTTACTGCTT
The DNA here is from genome assembly GCF_019279795.1 of Protopterus annectens. Taxonomy (NCBI): domain Eukaryota; kingdom Metazoa; phylum Chordata; order Ceratodontiformes; family Protopteridae; genus Protopterus; species Protopterus annectens. The sequence goes on along the minus strand of NC_056739.1, from coordinate 1,321,270,751 downwards.
CCGAAACTAGATGATATTGAAACCTCCAGTCCTTAAGTTTCCACAGAAAACTCAGAGTTAGAGTTATTAAAAGCTCTCAAAGATAATTAAAAGCTCTCAAAGATAATTTAATTGCATTTAAAAGCCTACAATGGGAAGAGTTATATCTTAAAACCTGCCTGGCAAAAAAGATTTTTCCAAAAGGACAAAAATTACACAAAAAACTAAGTGTAAGGAGAGCCAATGAAGCAGTCCACATCTGGCAAAATATGCTGAATGAAGCAAGGCTGAACCTCATAAAATTCCTGGTAGAACACAACCAGAAATTACAAAAACTACACAGAGAGATATTGGATAAACTAGAAACTGACTCCAGAAATATCAAACAAGACAAGCTACAGAATGTTTTCAACAAGATCCGATCCTTGGACAAAAGACTTAAGCGCAAGAAACAATGAAAAATCCTGAGAGACTTGAACAGAGAAAAAGGAACAGTCCTGCATGACAGACGAAACTCCATGGAGAATGGATACAACCCAACTAACTTCACAATGAACCCAACTGACATTTGGATTGAAGCAGAAAGCATAACCCACAACTCCAGTACACCTGAAAGATGCAACACCCTGAGAACCCATAACCAAGTTTTGGAAAGAGACAACTGGCTAGGTTTTCAGAAGAACAGGAGCTCCCCAATTTTGGACCCAAATCATCCATACCACCTCAACCACATCTAACCTCCAGCCAGCAAATCTGTGTTGCAAACCCCATGGAACTGGCATGCAGAGGACACATATTACCCAAGATTGAGCAAATCACCAGTAAATACCACCCACCACAAAGACAGGACTTGGAAAGGAATAAGGGACCTCTTATGGATCCCCCTGAGAGATCTACCCCAACGGAGGACAACATCGAGCAGCTCCCAAAGAACAAGATCTTCAACCACTCTAGGAAGAAAATGACCAATATTGAACATAGGTTACTCAAGAAATGTCTGACTTTTATCCCACACAGGAGAAGTGACATAGTACAGACCGTCATTGATCTCAAACTTTTTGTGAGAAAAATTAACCTGAAACTTTTCTTTTTTGACAAATCCAAGCCAGGCAACAACATCCAAAGGGAACAATGGAAACTACCAAACAACTTTTGTGTTCCTCCTCACCCCCTGTCACTGCATTCGAAACTAAGTGTGAATTTGATATCAGAAAGATATTGGAAAGACCCACCAGAAAATGTCTCTGCAATATGGATCCGCATGAAATGAAAGCACTAGAAGCAATGAGCACAGACCCTTCCTGAAGAATTATGAAATCAGAGAAAGGAGGTGGAATTTTGGTTACCAAGACCACTATCTACAATCTTTAAATAGAGTGCATGCTCAACCATCAAATGTTTTACGATGGTTGTGACCTATATCATGTCAAAGCTGCATACGAAAACATTCTGCTGGAATTTCAAGAGATGAGTGAAGAAGGTTTAATTAGCAATAGATTGCTAAATTTTATCCCAGTCACCTACCCAAAAATCCTCAACTTTATTTGGGATTCCAAAAGTCCCAAAATGTGAGGGACCCTCCATGCAGACTGGTGATACCTAGTGGAGGGAACATTACCGAACTGCTGTCAGTTTTTCTTGAAGCACAATTCAGACCACTGGCAGAAAACAATGCTTGCTTTGTCCTCAATACTGGTGACTTTTTGAGGAAAATAAATAACATTTCAGTCAAGGAAGATTTCTGGTCAATACTGATGTGGAAGCGCTATACACAATGCTTCTGCACGATTATTGCATCAAAGCTGTGGCAGAATCCATCCAAACACAGCCAGCCACATCACCACTAAAGAAACTATCTGTAGACTGCTAAACATTTTGCTTGAGAATAACTATTTTCAATTCAACAGTAAATTCTATTGATAAAAAAAGGTATTGCTATGGGCACAGCATGGCACCTAGTCTGGCTAACCCAGCCTTAAGGAGATGGGAGAAAGAACATATTTACAACTCCCTTTACTTCAAATTGATGGGGTGTTATCTAAGGTGCATTGATGATATATTTAGCATGTGGAATGGGTCTGAGACAGAGCTTTTGAAATTTTACAAACACATTGATAAATCAACTAATTTCCTTAAATTTATAAACATCCACGACAAGGACAAAGCTATCTTTCTGGACCTAACCATCTCCAAAGTTAAAACCACACTTTCAAACAACTTATACAGGAAACCCACCATGGTTAACCTCCTGTTGCACAGGCAAAAGTATGCACCCCCTTATCATGAAGAAAAATGTGATAAAGTCCCACGGTATTAGGATGGCTAGGGTGTCAAAGGAATTAATTGACTTCACTAAAAACCTTCTGGACTTGGGAGAAGGATTTCCTGGAATGTGGCTACAGCTCTCAATTTATTAGGAACATTTTGGACCCTATCTCCAATTCAAAACTGAATATCCCAAACTTTCCTGCAGCCAGAGAAGAGTACAGGACATGAAGAAAACACAGAAACACTGTGAAATAAATATTTATGATGATCACCTACTCCCCAGACTGCAAAGAGATCATAAAAGCAGTGAAAAAACAACTGTATCATCCTGAGCTAGCAACCCTAACATGAGTGAAGCAGTTCCTAAGATACCCAGTTTCAACATCGAGAAATAAGAACTTAAGGGATTACATTGAATGCACTGTTAAAATGATAGAATCAGTGACAGGAAAACACAAGGGCACATACAGCTGTGGACCCCATTTATGTACTCACTGCTGTTTCATGAGCAGTCAAACTGGTTTCCACTGCCTTAACTCCAACAAATTCTACCATAGCAGGGAATACAGCAACTCCTCCACTAGTGGAGTTACATACCGTGCATAATGTTCCAAATGCTCATCTTTCTACGTTGGAAAAAACATTAACAAATTGAAGACACGAATTGCTAGACACCTTACAGACATAAAACAGAAAAAAATATCTGAATGCTCTAGCCAAACATAACCTAAACTTTCCTGGCCATGACTTTTTCAGGTTTTGCGTTCTTGACAAACTGGAAAAATGAAGACCTACAAGGCTGCTTTAATGACTGACTTGAACAGAAGGAATTGAAATAGTGGTTAAGATTGGAAGCAAATAAATCCCTCAGCCTCAACACTCAAATATCTATCAGGAGTGTTCTCAGCTTAAAGAAAATCCACCACCATGCCTACTATTAAGCTTTCAGCCATGCTTGTACACACATCACCTTTTGGAGTTACATATTTGGAAACTACTGGGAAACTGGGTTGGTCTTCCATTTTAATGCAGTATTACTTTGCATTTCTCTACTTTATTGAAACCTTGTCTAACGGATAGGACTTTTACGTGGCAGCTAAAAATGGAACTTCAACTTACTAATGACTGCGGGTAAACGTCTGACTTCTTAATTTCCTAATGCCCTATGTCCTGCCCCTTTTGTCTAGTTTAATGATTTTTTTGCTGAATTGTAAGTTATTTTGTAGTGAGTGTTGTTTCTCATACATAGGCAGATCTGAGGAAGCTCCAGCGAAAATGCTGGTCTGACAGAACCGTTAGGACATCATCTTCTTTCCTAACAGGAACTTACTCTTAAGTCTCAAAAGTTTTTGATTCTACTTGACAGGACCTAAGCACACCTATGTAGTAAAGACACTTACAGAAATATCAGTCAAGATGAACATTGCCTGGACAATTTTTTTTTCATTTTTGAGTTTTTTAAAATATCCTATAAAGCTTCCTTTTGTGATTTGACATAAAAATCTTGCAAAGCTTCAGTTTGTCTTTTCTATCAGCTGGCCTGTACTACAATTTGAATTGTATTTACGGCTGTTTTAGCTGCTTTTCTGTAACAAAAAAAATTCTAAGCTTGTTTCCTGCCTTTCCTGTATGTAACTAGTCAAGTCCAGCTATAGACTTGCTGTATCCAGGACTGTTGGTAAGCTTCTGAGCCCCCCCAAGCCTTTCTGTGTTGGAGGGAAGCCTTCTAGCTTATCGGTGGGAGTGGTAAGCACTAGGTAGGTTATCTATCATGGGAAGAGTGGGTTTTGGCCCTGAAAATGTAGTTCATTGGCCGTTTGGGCAGTTTTTCCATCTCTTTCTACTTTCTGGTTAAAAGCCTGTTTTGCGTTTGGTCCCCGTCTTTCCTATAACTAGTGTAATCCAGGTACAGATTTTCTGTATCCAGGACTGTTGGTAAGCTTCTGAGCCCCCAAGCCCTTCTGTGTTGGAGAGAAGCCTTCTAGCTTATCAGTGGGAGTGGTAAGCACTAGGTAACCTATCTACCACAGGAGGAGTGGTTTCTGGCCCAGAAATTATAGTTTATTGGCCGTTTGGGAAGCTTTTCCATCTCTTTCAACCTTCTGATTTAAAAGCCTGTGTTTGCACTTGTTTCCTGCCTTTCCTGTTAGTAGTCTAGTCCAGGTACAGATTTGCTGTATCCAGGACTCTTTTTAAGCTTCTGAGCCCCCCAAGCCTTTCCCTGTTGGAGGGAAGCCTTCTAGCTTATCAGTAGGAGTGGTAAGCATCAGGTAGCCTATCTACCACAAGAGGAGTGGTCCTTGGCCCAGAAATTGTAGCTATTGGCTGTTTGAGCAGTTTTTTTCTATCTCTTTCAACTTTCTGGTTTGAAAGCCACACTTGTGCCTGTTTCCCACCTTTCCTATAACTAGCCTAGTCCGGTTACAGAGTTGGTGTATCCAGGATTGTTAGCAAGCTTCTGAGCCCCCAAGCTTTTCTGTGTTGGAGGAAAGCCTTCTAGCTTATCAGTGGGAGTGGTAAGCACTAGGTAGCCTATCTTCCATGGGAAGAGTGAGTTTTGGCCCAGAAATTGTAGTTTATTTGGCCATTTGGGCAGTTTTCCATCTCTTTCAACTTGCTGGCTTAAAAGCCTACATTTGTACTTGTTCCCCACCTTTCCTGTAACTAGTCTAGTCCAGGTACAGATTTGCTGTATTCCAGGGCTCTTTGTAAGCTTCTGAGCCCCCCAAGCCTTTCTGTGTTGGAGGGAAGCCTTCTAGCTTATCAGTGGGAGTGGTAAGCATTAGGTAGCCTATCTACCACAAGAGGAGTGGTTCCTGGCCCAGAAATTGTAGCTATTGGCCATTTGGGCAGTTTTTTTCCGTCTCTTTCAATGTTATGGTTTAAAAGCCACACTTGCTCTTGTTTCCCACCTTTCCTGTAACTAGCCTAGTCCAGATACAGAGTTGCTGTATCCGGGACTGTTGATAAGCTTCTGAGCCCCGCAAGCCTTTCTGTGTTGGAGGAAAGCCTTCTAGCTTATCAGTGAGAGTAGTAAGCACTAGGCAGCCTGCCTACCATGAGAGGAGAGGTTCTTGGCCCACAAATTGTAGTTTATTGACCATTTGGACAGTTTATCCATCTCTTTCAACTTTCTGGTTTAAAAGACCACATCTGCGCTTGTTTCCCATCTTTCCTGTAACTAATCTACTGGTAGCACTAGAAAGCCTTAAACTGATACAAGCCTTCTAGCTTAGGAGAGAGACTTTGGAGTGATTAAGTATCAGTTTTCTGTACTTTCTTGCTGTACTTAACTGTTTTCCGCCTAAACGCAGATTTCCCAGCGTTTATTGTGATTTAAAAGCTTGTTTTTTTCACATATTGTACTTATTTGACTGCCTGCACTTTGAAAAAAATGTTTTTTGTTTAAATAATTTGTTTAACTGTTGTAGGCTACACACTAAAGTGTGATAGCCTTTTCTGATCATTGTAGTCATTTAAAGCTGTTTTAAGTGTATTTTTTACTGTTTTTGCCTTATCTTTTCAAAAAAAAAAACAAAAAAAAAATCCTTGTTTCCCGCCTTTCTAAGCTAGTATAGTCCAGTTTTCAAGCTAGTGCTGAATTCAGGGCTGTGATACTAGTTTCTGAGTTGCCAAAAGCACAAGGCTGTAGACAAAACCAAAAGCAAAGCAGCTCCGGGGACAATAAAGGTTGTCTTCTAGATTCCAATGTGTAATACCAAAAAAGTCCAAGGCGAATAATCCAATGGAATAAACAGTTTAATACCACACCAAATAAAACAAAACAAAAATATATATTGCATCAACTGATTAAGCGCTTTCGTCTCTGTTCGGAGACTTCTTCAGAATCAATTAACAAGAGTCCTGTCATCTTTTATATTCAAAAAATGGGCTAGCAATCTAAATTGAATGATTAATATTAATTTTCTTAAAAGAACCACCTTACATGCAGGTCCGATCAACAGGTACATACAGATATTGTTGAACATATCATAGACAAAGGGTAAAGGGTAAAACCTACCCAGGAATTGTAACCACACAACTCAGTACTTTACTTATTAAAGTTAAATAATATTGTGTAGTCGATACCATTGGAGTATAAAAATTCCGTGTGGTCGTCATCCAACATCCATCACCACTAAAATAGATCACACAGTATTTAATACAATTGCTGAATACAATTGTTCAATAAAATTGTCTCGTTTTATAAATATTTTGAATTGTAAATAAATATAAATATATGAGTATGTGAGAGATGTATATTTATAAAATATATAAGGAGATAAATATATAAATAAATATTGTATATATATATATATATATATATATATATATATATATATATATATATATATATATATATATATATTGATGGATGAATATAAATACTATATGTAAAAATGTATTAAATATTAAATATTAAAATACATCCTATATGAAATACATCCTATATAATCTACATAAAATCATAGACCTCATAATAAATGTAGAAAAACATAAAAAGCTGTACAAATAACTTAAAATTGGTTCACCACAAATATAACTATAAAACTATAAAATATACTGGCATAATATACTAGCATAATATAAAAAATATAAAAATAATATAAAAAATACACTGGCCTAATATAAATACATATACCAGGAACAACAAGGAATGTATAAATCTCAAAATATCAGAAGTAGCAAGATATCAAGAAATCAAGATATCGAAATATCAAGAAATCAAGAAATCATCAGAAGACCTGCAAAAACATGTATTGGTGTGAGTAACTAAGGTATATCATGGAAACAATATATTAACCCAATAATATAGTATATTTGTGTATTTATCTATTATTGTGTTTCTTTGGGTCAGCGGCAAGTAGTTTTAATGCTGGGGCAATAGAAATATGGTCGTTCAAACCCTTCCCACAACATGCATCAAGTCTTAGCTGCCACATAATTTCTCTATACTCCAATTGTGTTTCCCAGTCACCACCCCTTTCAGGGTATTTTACGTCCTCAATTACCCAAAATTTAAAGACCGCATCTTTACAGACCAAAACATGTCTAAACAAGGCATTATTCTCATTATGTTTGTTTATATCTCTAATATGCTCATAGATTCTAGACCTGAGATGACGCTCAGTTTTCCCAATGTAATAACTCCAACAGGCTTTACAAAATACTAGGTATACCACACCTTTGGTATAACAACTACTATATCCATTGGCCCTGTGTCATTCCCAAACTGGGTATTTTAACCTCCTTTAGTCCAGCAATATAAGCACACTGTGCGCATCTACCACATTTGAAAGTACCATATTTCTTACAGGTCCCTTGTACATTATTTTTAGTTGTTTTTTTTTCTTTACAAAAATATTCTTGATATTTCTATTTCTTCTATAACTATATTTAATATTGTCCTGAAATATGTTAGTCTTAATTGACATTTCCTTAAACATCTCCCAGGTCTCATTTATACATTTTTTCAACCATCCCATCCCTTTGTGGTATGTAAGGGTTAGGTATGGTAGAATATCTATACTGTCTTTATTTTTGGTTTCTAATGTGTTTGAATGACTATTAGTAACAATAGAAACAACACATCCACCTTTAACCAAAAGGGGGGCGTATGTATTGTCACATCTTCCTTTTAGAACATAATCCTTAATAGTCCTAGTTAATTCAACAGGATAACCTCTCTCATTAAACATTTTTTCAACATAATTAATCTCCTTTACAAATTCATCCTCATCTGAAATCATCCTAGCCATTCTTATCATTTGTCCTTTTACTATGTTCTTTTTTAATTGATGAGGATGGTCACTATCGAAATGTAGATAGGCACTGGAAAAGTGTTCCTTCCTATATATATTAGATTTGTAACATTTATTTATGTAATCCTTTTCTAGTTTCACATCTAAAAAGTGTATAAAATCCTTCCCTATCTGATGAGTAAATTCTAAAAACGTAGTAGTATGATTAATGTAATCTACAAATTTCTCTATTTTGTCATACGGACCATTCCACAGGACAAAAATATCATCCAAAAATCTAAGATATTTCATAATATAGCTGTTGTATTCTGATGTGAACACATATTTATTTTCCCAGTACAACATAATAATATTTGCATATATCGGGGCGCATGCCAACCCCATTGCTACTCCTTCTTTTTGGTGATAGTATTCACCTTGAAAATACAAATAGTTATACTTCAAAACTAATTCCATATTCTCTAATACTAACTTAAACTCATCCCCTGTTAGTAAATCCATCTCTGTTAACATTTCTTCGAACCAAGTCATTCCTTCTACCTGGGGTATGACAGAAAACAGATCTCTAACGACAATTGTAATGAATATAATATTGTCACTGTAATCACATATTCTCACCTTATTCAAAAAATCCCAGGAGTCAACCAAAATATGAGGATATTTACTGTGAAACCTCTTTAATTTACAATCAACATAAATGGCTAAAGGTTGAGTCTTGGACCCCTGGGATGAAACAGTAGGTCTCATAGGGGGGGGGTCCTGCACAGACTTGTGGACTTTCGGAATTCCAAAAATAACTGGTATAACAGGTTTGGGGACCTTTAAAAAATTGTATAGATCCACATCTATCAAACCTTGTAATAAATTGTCTTCCAATAAAATATCTATCTGTCTATATGATATATTTATCTCTTTCCTTGAAACTTGACCATATTGATTTTCCTTATCCAAAATATCCATCATCTTTTTTGTATAGTCCCATTTGTCCTTAAGTACTACCCCCCCCCCCTTAATCTGGTTTCATTATTCGTATTGTGTCATTACAACTTAATTCTTTTAATAGATCGATTTCAACATCTGTTAAATTACTAGCCACTTGATTATTTTGTTTGTATGTCTTGCAAATATTCTTAGTAACACATCTCTCAAAATTCATAATCTCATTTTGTAAAGGAGGATTAAAAACAATCAATCTTTTTAATATATTTTCTTTTTTCTGAAAACTATCCTTATAAATGTGTAGAAAATTTAATTTCCGTGTAAATATTCTTACATCTAATAAAATATTTTCGATCCTAGGTATTTTCATAGGAACAAATGTAAATCCTTTTATAAATAATTTAAAATAATTCTCATTCATTTGAATATCAGTGTAGTTAAACATATTAAAATTATTAAATGAACTAATAATAGTCTCACTATTCTCATATACATCAGCAACCAAACTTGTACTACCTGTATTAATACCTGTTTGATCCAAATCAACATAAACTACCTGAGTAGTCTCGCCATGTATTGAGTACTGTTGTTCCCCATAACTTGTGCATATGTGGGTTGCTGAGTTTGGTTCCGTATTCTCTCTGACCTCCTGGGTTCCTCTATGTCTAAAGGGACACCATCTCTTGTATTATTGTTGTTACCCTCATTGCCATTGTACTGTGGTTCAAAACCATAAGTGTCATGTGCATAACGATCCTGTACATGATGGTCCTGTATATAACAATCCTGTTCCCCCTACCTCCCCATAGCACCACCCCTATTTCTATTGCTTGCATTGTATCTTCCTTTGTTCCATGCATTGACTGTCCAGCCATTTTTATTTGTTTTATTGGCTTTGGTTTCACAATAATAAGCAGTACCTCTTTCATACTCGCTTAAATCCCTTTCAAGCTTCAACAGTTTCCTGTTGGTATTAATATTGCTTGAATAATCAACGTCATGCAACACCCGTAAATAAATGTTCTTGTATTCATCTACAGAAAATAGTAGGTTGGTGCTAATACAATCATACAAACTATCAATTTCTTTCTTAAGTAATTCCATATTATCAATGTTCCACTTGATCATTTCTTTAAGTATTGCCAGCCCACATTCATTCAATATGTCACTAATAACTTTAAAAAATTTTTATCATCTTTAGCATTATTAGGACATTTATTAAGCCTTAGTCCTTTTGGTACTATTTTGTCCTTCAAACATTTTTCAAAGTACCAATTTTCAATGGCCAAGGATTTGTACTTCAATAACAAAGATTTAAAAGTCTTACATTTGTCTTTGTATGTTGAACCTCCGTGATTTTCATTTGTCTTCTCTTTGCTACTAAGTCTAAGCGATTGGTTTAACCATGCCTGAAAGTCCGAGTCCTTGTAAATATCTGGTATCTCCTGGCCTCTATAGCTTTTATTACTTTTATTAGTGGCAATATTGTGTGTAGATCCGCCATTCAAACCCATTCGAACGCTATTCTGTATATTCTCCCTTCCTCGTCGATCGCTCCTGGCGTCTGATGTCATCTGGCCTGCGGCGGTCTGCCTAGGACTACTCTGCGCACAGGGGATGTCATTGCCCGTGCTTAAAGGCGAAGTGTCTGATTGAGAATGAGTTTGAATAACTCTAATTAGTTTGGTCAATAAACTACTGTTATCCATTGGTCAAGACTCCTCGTACCTGAAACAGCAAGAGAACAATTCCACTAGTAACCAAAAGCACAAGGCTGTAGACAAAACCAAAAGCAAAGCAGCTCCGGGGACAATAAAGGTTGTCTTCTAGATTCCAATGTGTAATACCAAAAAAGTCCAAGACGAATAATCCAATGGAATAAACAGTTTAATACCACACCAAATAAAACAAAACAAAAATATATATTGCATCAACTGATTAAGCGCTTTCGTCTCCGTTCGGAGACTTCTTCAGAATCAATTAACAAGAGTCCTGTCATCTTTTATATTCATAAAATGGGCTGGCAATCTAAATTGAATGATTAATACGACCACACGGAATTTTTATACTCCGATGGTATCGACTACACAATATTATTTAACTTTAATAAGTAAAGTACTGAGTTGTGTGGTTACAATTCCTGGGTAGGTTTTACCCTTTACCCTTTGTCTATGATATGTTCAACAATATCTGTATGTACCTATTGATCAGACCTGCATGTAAGGTGGTTCTTTTAAGAAAATTAATATTAATAATTCAATTAATTCAAATTCAATTTATTGTCCCCGGAGCTGCTTTGCTTTTAGTTTCTGAGTTGCCCATACCTTACTTGGATAGTAGGAAGTTTCTCTGTTCACCTGTGAGAGAGGAGAGCTTTGAGCAACCTATCTGTCCCTGGAGGAGTGGTTCCAGCCCAGACGTTAGTCGTTTATTGGCCATTTTGGGCTAATTTCTATCTTTTTCATTTCCCTACTATAAAAACTGCGTTTGCACGGTTTTGCCCACTGGGCAGTGCTGGTTAGCTACGGTTAAATTATTCCCAGCTCCACTAAGTCTTCTCTTCAGTTTTTCCCTTGAAACTAGTCTAACTCTCAGCCTAAGCACTCAAAAAGCATCTTACAGCCCAGTACTTGCTCAGACCTAATAGCAAGCACTAATATACCCTGACACTGATTGCCCAGCAGGGCAAGGCTCTTTATTCACCCCTCACCAACCAAGTGACTACGCAGCTCACTCTACTATTCAGGCATGACCAAAGGGCAACTTCAGGTGCACTCTCCAGTCCAGCTGGTGAATCTGGGTATCCTGAGGCAATGTTACAACTGCCTCATGTACACAGACAACCCTCTCCTCATACCACAAAACACTAACATATGCGAGAGATGCAATTATACAGCCAAACTGGAAGCTAAGCTGTCTCCACCCAAGACTGGAACAGACAGTCAAGAGGAGAAGGTTAACATTTGCACTACAACTCCAGCCACACACAGACCTACTAAAACAGCACTGGCAAAAAATACACATAAATACACAAAATCATACTTGGAGGCTCTAAATAAAAACCTGCAAAAGCATCACAGACCTCCAAAGCAGACACCCAAACAACCTGCACTTCCCTTCAAAAACCAGATAACACATAAAACACAAAATCAGTGTGCTGCACAATCACAGCCCTTACGGCGAAATAACATACCTAACACACTAGTAATAGATGACTCTATAGTCAGGCACACTGATGTCCCACTCACTAGGCTGGACAAGCAGAAGGTTACTGTTAGCTGCCTGTCGGGAGCTAGAATCCATCACATAACACAAGCACTCAGGTCACTCCAGAACAAGTACAAATATGACTCTGTCATTGTTCATGTTGGTGTGAATGACCTGAGACCAACCTCCCTGGACTACATGAAAGAGACACGGAAGAGCTCTCTGATCATGTAGCCCAGGCTGGTATGACCCTGACCCTGAGTAGCATCCTGCCCTCACCAAGAATGATACCTCAGTATAAAGAAAAAATGATCAATTTCAACAATTGGCTAAGCTTCTGATGTCATTCAAAGGGGATCCAGTGTCTGTCAGCCTGGGATGACATGCTCGACAAGCCGCGTTGCTTCTCAACAGACGGCTTGCACCTGTCACCCCTAGGCTTTTGAATACTGGCCAAGGCTCTTGCTGCCCCCATAGTGCCTTTTTTAGGCAAGGCTCAAAAGTCAAACCCACCTCTGTAAACAGCGCAATTAACAAAAAACTGAGGGTTATGCTACTCAACGCCAGGAGTTTAAATCTCAAAATGCACGCGCTTGAAGCACTCCTCAGTATAGAGAACGTTGACATCTGTGCAGTAACTGAAACCTGGTTCAAGGCTCCAGAGAGCACCCAAGCACTACCGGGCTACAACTCATACCACATGTTTCGGCCACAGAACATGGACTGAAACACAAAAGGAGGGGGTGTATCCATATTCATCAAGGATACCTACACCTCCAGGTTAGTGGCGCAGCATGATACCTCTGAGATCATCCATGTGCAACTAACATCGGGAAAATCTGCAATGCAAATTGTGGCCTGCTACAGATCACCCTCCATGACCCAGGACCACTGCTCCACCATTCTGGAGACAATGGAAAACATGACGGTTCTACCAAACACCATGATATTGGGCGATTTCAATTACCCTACCATTCACTGGGAAAACTACTTGAGTACAAATTCCCAGGCCCAGCGCTTCCTAGAATTCATCAACTCAAATGCCCTGGATCAGCTGGTAAACTCCCCTACCAGAGGTGAAAACATATTGGACCTGGTCATCGCCAACATGGGCGACAGGTGTTCCACACTGGAGGTCAATCCGTCACTGGTTAGATTAGACCATAAACTAATCACTCTGGATGTCCACACCCCACCACCACCCCCAACTAAGGAAACCACAGTAAAAAACTTTTCTAAAGCAAACTTCACCTTACTTAAGACAGAGGTGGTAAGCTTCACAGCCCCCACACTAAAGGATAACACTGCCCAAGATGCAGAAACCTTTACAAATGCACTCTATGAGCACCTACAAGGATGCATGGATCATGCCATCCCTAGCAAAACCAAGATTCACTCCTCTAAGAGAAGGAAACCAGTTTGGTGAACCCCTGCAATAAACAGGCTATACAATAGAAGGAGGAAACTAGTTCAGAAAAAAAGCAAATCCCAAGAAGGAAAGACATCCCTGATCAGTATCAGTAAGAAACTGAGGTCCCTCATGAAATCATCCAAGGCTAACTTCGAAAGAAAAATAGCCAAGGATTCAAAAGATAACCACAAAGCCTTCTTTAGCTATGTTAAGAATCTAAGTGGCAACTCACAGATATGCACTGAACTACTGCAAAATAGCACAAAATATACTGAACCTACTGATATTGCCAACATCCTGGCAGATAGATTCATTGCAAACTTCACCCCCCCCCTCACCTCCAAAAGGGCCCACAACAATACCGGAAAAGTGTAGTGTCCCTAAAATCACAGATGCACAGGTGAAAACAGCCCTTTAAAAGCCAAAAACACAGCGTCAATGGGACCAGATGGTGTCCCAGGCTGCATCTTGCATGAACTACAGAACGAACTAACCCCCCACCTAAACACACTGTTCAACCTCAGCCTCTCCACAGGCTACGTGCCCATAGAATGGTGCACAGCAATGGTTATTCCTCTCCACAAAGGAGGGGCCACAACTGACCCTGGTAACTATCGCCCCATAAGCCTGATTAGCCTGGTCTGCAAGGCTGTGGAGTGCATCATCATAGAACTCATTAACAAAGACATTGAGAACATCCAAACACTTGACCCGACCCAGTTCGGTTTTGTGAAGGGCAGATCATGCTTACTAAACCTGGTTGACTTTTTTGAGACAGTCACCAAGGCCATAGATGAGGGAAAGGTGGTTCACACAGACTACCTTGACCTTGCCAAGGCTTTCAGCACCATTCCCCACTCGGGTATTACAGAAAAACTCACCAGCCTGAACATAAACCCCTACGTCATGAGATGGGTTGCCAACTGGCTTACAGACAGAACTCACACGGTAAGAATAGCAGGCTCCAGGTCCGACTCTAAACCAGTCACAAGTGGTGTCCTGCAAGACTCAGTCCTGGGACCCCTACTGTTCGGCATGTAATTCTCAGAAGTACAGGAAAACACAGGAGGACTATGGCTAACCAAGTTCACCGATGACTCAAACTGGGAGCCATAATTGACTCTCTGGCTGACACAGACATGCTCCAAAAGGGCCTTACTGAGACAGACACCAGGTGTCAAAGTCATGGCCTCAAGCTAAATGCCAAAAAATGCATAGTCATCCCATTTGGGAAAAACAAAACACCCACAAAATTATCACATAGGTGGCAGCCCCCTTAATACAGAAGAGGTAATAAGAGATCTGGGGACCCAAGTAGATAGTAATTTCTCGTTAGACAATCATATTGCCAAAGTAGTTAGGAAATCCTTCTATGTGGCCCATCTAATTACTAAAGGGTTCGCATCTAGAAATAAAGAGGTTATAGTGCCCCTCTACTCATCACTCATTAGACCCATCATAGAGTACAATGCCCCATTTGGGATGTACCTCAAAAGACACTTCCAACAGCTGGAAAGACCACAAAAGTACCTCACCAAGAGGATTTCTGGTCTCAAACATATTTCCTATGCAGCCTGACTGAAAAAACTCTGGCTGTACTCAGTGGCATATCGCTTACTCAGAGGTGATCTCTGCCTGACTTACAAAGCCATGTCCAACTCAGAATTGATGGACATGCTCCACCTAAAGAAATCCAAGTCACTGCGAGCCACGCACTGTAGTGAGCTAAACCTCACCACAACAATAAATAGAACATGCTGGAGGGATAGATTCCTGTCACAGAGACTCCCCATGCTTTGCAACAAAATTCCAAATTACATCAGGCAGAGCCCCTCACTAACACTCTTCAAGAGAAACATTGACGAGTGGATGGGTAACAGAAAATACACCCCTGGGATCACTTCATTGGCTCTGCTTGACAGAGGATCAGTTAATTAATCAATGGGGTGGTGAAAGCTGACACACTCTGGCTAGGCTTATAAATGCCCTCTGGCAGATAGCCTAGTACCTACCTATGAACCTATGAACCTATAAGAACTCTTGTTGGGTTATATAATTATGGTATTTTTCTAGAACTTGTGGCCAGTCCAACCTTCTTGAGATTATATAACATTTGAGTACATCTGGTTTGTGTCAAATTGACCACCTTTCTTGTTGGACACCCATATTTGAATATTCCACTAGCATCTAGCAGTCAGCCTTCCACATAAACAGTGGTTGGTCACTCTTTGGATTCCTTGGCTATATCTGGTGAGGTACTTGTAATACAACCTACTTTACTAGCTGTCATGAGACACAGTTGAACAGCATTATAGGGTTGGTTAGCCAGGGGAAAGATACTCACCCCCCAGCACACCACTGATCCCCGCATATAACTCATGTTTTTGTTTTTCTCACATGGTCAATCTGGGAGTGATGGCCAGCATAAATCAAGGACATTGTGGTATGTGGTGATTGTGACTGCATGTTTATAGCTCTAATTATCATTTTTTTCCTTTGTAACTCTGTGTGTTAGGGGTGAACAATGTTGACAACAGGACAGCTAATTTTAGTTTGCTTGCCCTCAGCTAGCATATCTGACCACTCTCAGCCCCCCTTCTACTGGTGCCTGGCATATTGCCTAAGGTTGTTGTGTTCTTTCTGCCATTTTTGTTTGCCCTTTTGGTTGTCCTTCCTGAGCTCAATAGCTCCCCTCCTATTTTTACCAAGGACAAGACTGTTAGACTTAGTTTCGAGTTATTCCAAAGCCATCCTATCAGCTTTTTCCTAATTTAGGGGGGGCGGTCCCACACTATGCTTATCACAATCTACCCTAATTCACTTGGCTTTCTTGTAGATTGGTCCTCCGCTATTTGGAGCCAGACATTTCATCCACTAGGGCTCCTACTATTTTGATTTGCTAACAGACTTCCATTCCTCCTCCTGCAACATACCTCCCAATCAAATTTAAAATTGTTTCCCACCATTCTTTTGCCCCTCCTCACTGGCTCTTGTCCAGCTTAGATCAAGACATTCCATCCACTATATCATGAACCTCCAGATTTACTGAGGGACTTCCACACACATCCCCAGCTTAAGGAAGGTAACGCCCCTGTTAGAATACTTTGTCACTGAAGATTACTATTTTCCCACCATGTTTTCACAAGACTTGATGTTAGGCCCTGCTTTATCACACCCCAGCTGATTCACCTCCTATGTAAGCAATCAATATTATATGCAACACACCCTGTTCCTAATCCTCCTTATCAGATAGTTTCATGATCTCCCACCGTTCTTGTTCTGGATGGCCATTGGACCGATGCCCTACTCCTAAGTACAAAGTGGAGCAATTTTCTCAAGGTTTTTTGCAAGATGTTTATTGGCTACAAATCCAAACCATGGGGTAATTTCCATTGGTCACAAATGCACTCCTTACTCTCTATCCCAGACTAGCACTGTCCATCCACCGATAGGCTGCCAAGCACTTAAAATGGACCATTTAAAAATAAGTCCATATACCATTTAATAATACATTAGATAAGACTTCTCACCCATCCAATTACAGTTAGAAACATCCCTGTCCAATAGCCTTTCTGCTCCCACACCTACAGATGAATGGCAGTTGTTGGATGGCATTAATTAATTTGTCATTTCTTCTTATTGTTCCTAATGTAAATGGACTATTGAATTGTCATAAATGAAACTGAGACCACATTATTTGTTTAGACAGTGCTCATCTGCCTTCTTTTGCATGTTATTTTTAAACTTAATAAACTTTAGGATTATACGGAATCATGGAAGTCTGTCTCTATTATATGAAGTTTGTCTCTGTGATATGATACATGCTCTAACTTTATAACTTTGAAGCAGTTTTTAAGCTTTTTGGGAGCAGCATTTCCACATTTATGATTTAATACCAGAATGCAAAGGTTACAAGAATTTTCAAGATCTGAGCTTGGCACCACTACTTCCATTACCCTCTTCAATTAGTTTTGCAGTGACTGTTGTCATGAACCTTCTGAATAACCAGTACAGGGTGGTCCCCAAATCGTATATACTTGGGTTTTGACTGGTTTTGACTCCCTAGACTAGCCTAGACAGTATTCTGTACATATACCACTCCCAAGCACTTTTCTTATGCAAAGAGTTAGCCCACCATGGAGTTCACAAAACTTGATGAGATTCTTACTGCTCATAAACTAGATGATATTGAAACCTCCAATCTTCACGTTTCTACCGAGAACTTTGAGTTAGAGATATTACAATCTCTCGAAGATAATTTAATCACATTTAAAAGCATACAATGGGAAGAGTTATATCTCAAAGCCTGCCTGGCAAAAAACTATCCCAAAATGACTAAAATAACACAAAAAACTAAGCATAAGAAGAACCGATGAAGCAGCCTACAACATCTGGCAAAATATACTGAGTGAAGTGAGCTTGAACATCGCAAAATTCCTGATCGACCACAACCAGAAATTACAAAAACTACACAGAGAGACATTGGATAAACTAGAACCTGACTCTAGAATATTGAACTAGACAAGCTACAGAATGTTTTCAACAAGATCCGATCCTTGGATGAAAGACGTAAGCACAAAAAAATGAAGAAACATTCTGAGTGACTTGAACGGACAAATAGAAATGGTCGTGAAAGACAGAAGAAACTCCCTGGGCAATGCACACAACTCAGCTAACTTCACAGTGAACCCAGCTGACATTGGGACTGAAGCAGAAAGCATAACCCACAACTCCAGTACACCTGAAAGATGCGACACCCCGAGAACCCATAACCATGTTTTGAAAAGAGACAACCGGCATGGTTTTCAGAAGGACAGGAGCTCCCCAGATTGGACCCAGATCATACATGCCATCTCAACCACAACCACCTTCAGCCAGCAAATCTGTGCCGCAAACCCCATGGAACTGGCATGCAGAGGACACATATCACCCAAGATTGAGCAAATCCCCAATGAACACCATCCACCACAAAGACAGGACTTGGAAAGGAGTAGGGGATGTGAGACACTTATGGGTCCCCTGAGAGATCTGCCCCAATGGAGGACATTGAGCAACTCACAGAAAGAACAAGATCTGGAACCACTCCAGGAATGAAATGACAAATATTGAATGTCGATTACTCAAGAAAGGTCTGACTTTTATCCCGTGCAGGAGAAGCAACATAGTACAGGCCAGCATTGACCTCAAACCTTTTGTGAGGAAAAATGAACCTGAAACATTTCTTTATTGACAAATCCAAACCAGGCAACAACATCCAAAGGGAACAATGGAAACTACCAAACAGCTTTTGTGTTCCTCCCTACCCCAATGTCACTGTATTTGAAACTAATTGTGAATCTGATATGAGAAAGATATTGAAAACATAGACTGTGAAACATCTATACAATATGGATCTACATGAACTGAAAGCACTAGAAGCTCTGAGCTCATACCCTTTGAGAAGAATTATGAGAGTGGACAAAGGTGGTGGGATTTTGGTTACTGATACATTAGCTACAATCTTAAAATAGAGGGCATGCTTAACAACCAGACATTCTATGATGGATGTGACCCATATCAGGTCAAAGCTGCATATGAAAACATTCTGCTGGAATTTCAAGAGGTGAGTGAAGAAGGTTTAATTCACAATAGATTGCTAGATTTTATCACAGTCACCTACCCAAAAATGTCCAACTTTTCCAGGATTCCAAAACCTCACAAAAAAGTGAGGAACTCTCCATATAGTCCGGTGATAGCTAGTAGAGGGAGTATTACTAAACCACTTTCAAATTTCCTTGAAGTACAGTTCAGACCACTAGCAGAAAACAACACCTCTTTTGTCCTGGACACCAGTGATGTTTTGAGGAAAATAAAAATAATTTCAGTGAAGGAAGATGCATTTCTGGTCACTATTGATGTGAAAGCACTATACACAGTGCTTCCACACAATTATTGCTTCAAAGCTGTGGCTGAATCCATCCAAACAAACACAGCTAGCCCCATCATAACTACAGAAACCATCTGCAGACTGCTAAAAATTCTGCTCGAGAACAACTATTTTCAATTTAACAGTAAATTCTATCAACAGAAAAGGGATATTGCCAGGGGCACAGCATGGCCCCTAGCCTGGTTAACACAGCCTTAGGCAAATGGGTGAAAGAACTTGTTTACAACTCCCCTTACTTCAAATTGATAGGGTGTTATCTAAGGTACATTGACGACATATTTATCATGTGGAACAGATCTGAGACTGAGATTTTGAGCTTCTATATACACATTGATAAATCAACTAATTTTCTTAAATTTATGAACACCCACAAGGACAAAGCTAGTTTTCTGGACCTAACCATCTCCAAAGTTAAAACCACACTTTCAAACAACTTATTCAGGAAACCCACCAGGGTTAACCTCCTGCTGAACAGACAAAATATGCACCCCTTATCAAGAAGAAAAATGTGATAAAGTCCCAAGGTATTAGGATGTCTAGGGTATCAAAGGAACTAATTGACTTCACAAAAAAAATCCTGGACCTAGAGAAGGATTTATTGGACTGTGGCTACTCCTCTCCGTTTATTAGGAATAACTTGGACTCTAACTCTGATTCAAAATTGAATAACCCAAACTTCCCTGTAGAAAGAGAAGAGTACAGGACACAAATAAAACACAGAAACACTGTGAAAGAAATATCTGAGAGGATTTATTACTCCACAGACTGCAAGGGGATTATAAAATCAGTGAAGAACAAATGTATCATCCTGAGCAACAACCCTACTGTGAGTCAAACAGTTCCTAAGAAACCCAGTTTTAACATCTGGAGAAATAAAAACATAAGGGATTACATTGAATGCACTCTTAAAATGATGGAATCAGTGAGATGAAAACCCAAGAGTACTTACAGCTGCTGACCCCCCATATGCACTCACTGCTCTTTCATGAACAGTCAAACTGGTTTCCACTACCTTAACTCCAACAAATTCTACCATAGCAGGGAATACAGCAACTGCTCCACTAGTGGAATTACATTCCATGCACAATGTTCCAAATGCTTATCCTTCTATGATGGAATAAACATTAACAAATTGAAGACACATATTGCTAGACACCTTATGAATGCAAAATAGAAAATAAAACTAGACACCTTATGGACAAAAAAATAGAAAAAACATCTGAACACATTAGCCAAACATAACCTAAACTTTCCTGGTCATGACTTTTTCAGGTTTCCCGTCATTTACAAACTGGAAAATACAGACCTACAAGGCTGCTTTAATGACCAACTCGAAAAGAAGGAATTTGAGTGGCAGTTATGATTGGAGCCGAATAACCTCCCCCCAACTTCAACACTCAAATTTCCATCACAAGTGTTCTCAAGTTAAGGAAAATCTATCACCATGCCTGCTATTAAGCTATCAGTCATGCTTGTACACACATCACCTTTTGGCGTTACATATTTGGAAACTACTGGGAAACTGGGTCAGTCTTCCATTTTAATACAGTATTACATTTCTGTTCTTTACATTGTATGGCATTCAAATACTGTCTCTACATTATTGAAACCTTGTCTAATGTATAGGACTTTTATGTGGCAGCTAAAAATGGAACTTCAAGTTACTAATGACTAGGGGGTTAAGGTCTGACTTCTTAATTAGTTAATGTCCTATGTCTTGCTACTTTTGACTAGTTTAATGATTTTTTTTGCTGTATTGTAAATTATTTTCTAGTGAGTGTTGTTTTCCCACACATAGGCAGATCTGAGGAAGCTTCAGTGAAAGCGCTGGTGCAACTAAACTGTTAAGACATCATCATCTTTTTTCCTAACAGGAACTCACTCTTAAGTCTCGAAGGTTTTTTGATTCTACTTGACAGGACCTAAGCACACCTATGTAGTAAAGACACTTATGGAAAGATCGGTCAAGATGGACATTGCCTGGACAATCTTCTTTTTTTTTTCATTTTTGAGATATTTAAAATATCTTAGGTTTATAAGTTCAAAGGTTCGTAGGTGTTTGCTAGGCTAATGACCACAAGGGCCTTTTTAAGCCTAGCCATGCATTCCAAATCTCTGACAAGTTCTGATACCCTTTATAAGTGTAATCATGGGGGAGATGAACCATTTACAGGTTACCTCTGTCCATTAGAGACACAGGTATCAAACTAGGAATGAATTTCTGGTTTTCCATCCAATTGTCCAAGTTGCACTTGAACTGAGTTAGGAAGGAACTCTGCTTCACATGGATGGGGAGCCTGTTCCATAGATGGGGGAGTCTCTGGGATACATACCTATCTGTCCAGCAGGTCCTATTTATATCACAGGCAAGGTTTAAGTCTATAGAACAGGTAATTCTGGTGCTGTTTATTTTGTGGATATGCAGGAGGTCCATCAGAGTGGGGTCTGACAATGCCCTGTATGCCAGGCATAGATCTCCCCTCCAAAACCTGTAAGAGACAGAATACAGGGATAGGGCCCTGAGGCAGCCTGCATAGGACATATTACTTAATGTCCTGTATTCTTTTAGCGAGGAACCTCTGTGGACAGTCCAATTTTTGGATATGCCTGGTTAGGTGCATACCAAAGGAGGAATTGTATTCAATGATAGGTCTGATGATACAGTGGAGCAATGACTTCCTTAGACTTAGATGCCATAACTTTGTTTATAAGTTGTGCAACATAGAATGATTTCTTCACCACTGTAGACACATGATGATCAAATGCTAGATTGCTATCTATGTGTGTCCCTAAGTCCCTGACTACTGGGTCAACTCTAAGGGGTGTGTTGTCAATATGATAGTTACCAGGGATGGATGACTTCCCAAATGATACTGTTATGCATTTCTTGGCATTTAGTTTTAGTCCATGGCTCTGACACCAGTTGTTTGTCTGTATCAACTTCTCCTGGAGAACATTTGTGTCAGTGTGAGATTCACTGACAGCTCCTAATTTGCACTCATCTGCAAATTTAGTCAGCCAAAGACCACTAACATTGGCCTTGACTTCTGAGAAGTAAATGCCAAAAAAGAGCAGTTCAAGGACTGATCTCTGAGGGACTCCACTCGTGACTGGTCTCTTTGTAGAGGTGGACTTCCAAATTCTAGCTTCCTGGGTCCTGTCTGTGAGCCAGTTGGCTATCCACTGGGTGACATACGGGTTTGTACCTAACCTCTTGAATTTGTCAACAATAGCCGAGTGGTGTATTGTGTCAAATGTCTTGGCCAGGTCAAGGTAGGCAGTATGAACGACTTTGCCCTCATCCATTGCTTTGATGACATTCTCGAAGAAATCCACCAGGTTGAGTAGGCATGATCTGCTTGTGACAAAAACAAACTGGGTTGGGCCCAGTGTCTGGAAGTTTACTATATCTCTATTGATCATCTCCATGATCTTATAAAACTTCCTTTTCTGATGTGACATAAAAATCTTGCATAGCTTCAGGTTGTCTTTTCTATCAACATAAAAACTCTTGCATTATATAATTATGGTATTTTTTAGAGCTTGTGACCAGTCCGATCTTCCTGAGATTATATAACAGGTAAGTACATCTGGTTTGTGTCATATTAATCCCCTTCCTTGTTGCACACCCATATTCAAATTTTCTACTAGCATCTAGCAGTCAGCCTTCCACTTAAACAGTGGTTGGTCACTCTTTAGCTCCCTTGGCTATACCTGTTGATGTACTTGTAATACAACCTAGTCTAACAGCTGCCACGGGACACAATTGAACAGCATTATAGGATTGGTTAGCCAGAGGAAGGATAATCTCCTCCCACAGCACACCACCGATCCCCACATATAACTCATATTTTTTGTTTTTCTCCCATGGTCACAGAATCGTCAATCTGTAGTCGATGGCCGACATTATTCAAGGGCATTGTGGAATGTGATAATTATGATTGCATGCTTATGGCTCTAATTATCATTTTTTCCTTTGTAACACTGTGTGTTAGGGGTGACCAATGTGGACAAGAGGAAAGCTAATTTTAGTTTGCTTGCCCTCGGCTAGCATATCTGACCACTCTCAGCTGCCTTGTACTGGTGACTTGTGTATTGATTGCCTATGGCTGTTGTGTTCTTCTCCCCTTTTTGTTTGCCCTTTTGGTTGTCCTTCCTGAACTCAATAGCTCCCCTCACATTTTTACCAAGGACAGGTCTGTTAGACCTTGGTTTAGAATTATTCCAAAGCATCCTATCAACTTCTTTTAATTTGGGGGGGGGGCATTCCCACACTATACCCATCACAATCCACCCTAATACACTTGGTTTTCCTGCCAATTGGTTCTCAGCCATTTGGAGAGAGACATTTTATCCACTTGGCCTCCTATTACCCTGATTTGCTATGGGGCTTCCACTCCTCCCGCAACACACCACCCAATCAAATGTAAAATTGTTACCTGCCATTCTTTTGCCCCTCCTCATTAGCTCTTGGTCCGCTTAACATGAGACATTTCATCCACCATGTCATGAACCACCAGGATTGGCTAAGGGACTTCAACACACACCCCCAGCTTATGAAAGGTAATGCGCCTGTTAGACTACCCTATCCCTGAAGACTACTATTTTCCCATCATTTTTTAAGAAAACTGGATTGGATCTTAGGCTCGGCTTCATCACCTCCCACCCCAGTAAGCTAATTCACTTCCTACATAAGCAATCAATATTATATGCAACACTCCCTGTTCCTAATCCTCCCTATCATATAGTTGCATGATTTCCCACAGTTCTTGCTCTGGATGACCATTGGCCCCTTGCCCCAAGCCTAAGTACAAAGCGGAACAATTTTCTCACTTTTTTTGCAAGACGTTCAATGCCTATTAATCCACACCATGGGGTTATTTCCATTTTCCACACATGCACTCCTTACTCCCTATCCGGATTAGGTCTGGCCATCCATTGATAGGGTCCCAAGCACATAAAATGGGCCATTTAAAAATAAGTCCATATACCATTTAATAATACATTGGATAAGACTACTCACTTATCCAATTACAGTTAGAAACATCCCCATCTAATAGCCTTTCTGCTCCTACACCTACAGACCAATGGCAAGTGTTGGATGGCATTAATTAATTAATTTGTCATGTCTTCTTATTGTTCCTTATGTAAATGGACTACTGAATTGTCATAAATGAAACTGAGACCACACTTTAGAGTGCTCATTTGCCTTGCTTTTACACATTATTTTTAAACTTAACAAACTTTAGGATTATATAGATCTGTGGAAGTCTGTCTATACGATATGAAATTTGTCTCTATGATATGATATCCGCTCTAACTTCATAACTTTGAAGCAGTTTTTAAGCTTTTTGGGAGCAGCATTTCCACATTTATGATTTAATACCAAAATGCGGGGATTACGAGAATCTTCAACACTTGACTTGGCACCATTACTTCTGTTACCCTCTTCAATTAATTTTGCTGTGACTATTGTCATGAACCTTCTGAATAACCGGTACAGGGTGATCCCCAAATCATATGTATTCGGTTTTGACTCCTACTTAGGCATAGAAAACACTATTAGGTAAACAACCATATCAGGAATAGCTACATTCTTATAAATCAAGCATACAAATGTCATTTTGGGATCTGGAATAAAAAACACCAAAACAGGATTAAAGTGCTGGAAGTGACACTTTTTCTCACTTCAGCTGCTTAAATACACTGAGACTACAGCACTTCAGAGTAAGGAGAATTCTCTAAGATACTGCTTCCAAATCGAAAAATTCAAATGAATGGATTCCTGTTTGCTAGCTCCCACTCCAAGTGTATGCAGTACAGTATATTAACTCCAAAAAAGAATTAATGTATATATTCCCAGAGCTCCATTCAGTCCCATTGAAGACTTACTCAGTTCAGTTGTAGCGTACCATGAACAGACACTGACCATTCAGAGTCTGACTTGTGGTAGTCAGCCACAGACAACAACCATACAAATCACTGGAATATACAGCTTAAGACCCCCCCAAAGTTTATTATTAAATGTCTCTGAAAAATAAGCAGATGCCTGCATTATTTCATTGTTTCCTTCTTTCCTCTGTTATCTATTGCTTACTTACCTCCCACATGGTTAAAACTCAACATGTTACCCATGCTTTTTTCTTATTAGCTATTACACATATAAAATACTTAAAGTCTTCTTACCATTGTCTGCAATTCTTTTCTTGGCCCAGACTTGCTGTGTCTAACTACTTTTCCTGTTTTCCTTTTTAACAAACAAGCCATTTTTGTTTCTGGAATGCTGTTCTGTTCTACATAATTTTGAAGAGACTTGTGACAATAATCAGAGTTTTTTTTTTACTTCATACAAATGTTTGCCACCTCTTTTATGTTAGCACTGGCTATTATCCATTGGACCTACATCTTTTCTTTCCATGGGAACACATGAACAAAGATTTTGCATTTTCACTCACAAAAAGCAGAAGAAACAAACTCACAGAAGACCTGCCATTTAAGGGCTTATGTCCAGATGTCCTCCTTTCAGTCATACATACCCAAATCATGGTAAGTGACACTGATCAAATGGTATACAATGGCATGTTCAAAAAGGTTTTTGAAAACACATTCATGTTGGGCTATTCCTAAGGTGAGGCAAAATATCATATCAAGTGTTAACATTATGAGATTCAAATGTTTTGTCAAGAGGAATGTATAACAGATGGAAATGCCATCAGAATTTATGACTAAGAAAGTTAAACCATCTTTACAAACTTTGGAGACTTTTCTTAATTTTAATTTAAGAAGAAAGTGTCTGGAATAATGTGATGCCCCATATTTACATGTTTCATATTTCTCAGTTAATCAGTTAGCACTCTCTTGTTCCAGAACAGTGTCCATTTTGTTTAAACATGCAGGTAGGTGCGAGCATGAATGAATGTGCCTTCCTTGAAGGTTGGGCATCGGGCTGGCAACTCAGCACCGTAAAAATCCACTGCCAGTCATTAGCAGACCGGAATTCCGCTGTGGTGACCCCTAACCAGGAAAAGCCGAAAGACAAAGAAGTGCTTTGACATCTGTAGCCTCTTAACAGTTCATTTGAACATTAGAATGAGATGTTCTGCATAAATCTGCCACTCACCTAAGGCTGCTGAATTCTTTTAAAATCACAAGGTTACAAAATTAAGAAACAGCATATAAAACAAGACGTATGTGTAAGCACTGACTGGTGATTGGTTTGCTTCTAATGGCTATAACTGGCATTTTCATCTATTATTCGGGAGGTAGAAAAGAAGTTGTATCAAAGGTGCAACAAACCTTGCACAACTTTATAGAAAAATATGTAACTTCAGCAAGTCAGACTGAAACTTCAGATTCCTGTGCTCAGTTTTTCAATGCCACAGATATATTTTTTTTATTCCATAGGTGATATATTTAATGCTGTAAACAGAGTACTGACTCATACTTAAAAATATATTTCAAGAGAATGTTGTATGTCATATCTAGCCTTCAACAGCTTTCCAGTGCCAAATCATTTTTCCAAGAGAATTCCCGGGATGGCAGTTGTTTATGCTAATGGAAGCACTACTGTTTCTTGATACCATCATCACAGCCAGAGTGCTTGTTTCACGTATTTACCAATGGATTATGCCCTAGAACAAACAGGTGATCCTTCTGTAAAATGGGATTTAATTCTAGTGATGCTATACAATTTCTCTTGTAAACATTCTTCTGTAAGCCTCACTTGCAGCTGCATGAGATTTAGTTAACTACATGGATATTAAAATTGTTGGCTTTTACATCAAGGGGATTAAAGGTGTATACGTGGTATGAAGCGACTGTTGGTCATCTGTGGTATGCTGCTAAGCACAGTCCAGCAGTAAAATTAACAAATGGCATGCATGCTTTTTCCTTAATGATATGCTTCAGAATAACTCTTGTCTTAATGAGTCTCAAAGCACCAACAACTGGAGGATGGGAGAAGATAAAGAAAGCATTAGACAGAGATAGAAAGAGGGACTTCAGTTTTATAGAAATATTTATAAAGTTCACTTCTCACCATTGTTGATGTCTGCAAATAGATGAACTAGCTTGTTTTAAAAGCTTCAGTTACTGTGCTGGGTCACCTACTGGTTTGGCCATCTAATTTCTAACACACAGTCTAGCTTTTCTTTACTTCAAATAAAACGTTTTGTCCTGCTACTTTAAAACATAACATCATAACAGCTCTGTGAACATTCTGTCACATTTACTTCATTGCATAATCTTATCATGGGCCACTGTAAATTAAATACACATTAAACTATTGGAAATAACGATAGCTAAAATTATCACACTAAAGAAAAGAGAAAAACTCAAAAAGCATAGCACTGAGCACAGGATACTTCTGCTGCTAGATGTATTAATCTGACCAAGTTTTTAGTTAATTCCATATCTAATTATATATGTTTTATATTCGTTTAGTATTATTTTATTACATGTTGACTGCTGCACACACTTTGGTATGACCCACATCATGTGCACATTTGGTTCTGAGTGTTAAGTAGGATTAGTCAGTTACCAAACAGAAATTGAATACAAATAGTTGGTATAAAAAAGCCTTTCTAGCAGAAGCATATACTCAGATTTAGGCAGTTAAAAGTTTATTAAGTCATCCAAGGCAGCATCAGTGTTTTCCATGAAAAACAGATGTAGACATCTTTATTTATGAACTATAGTTTTTATATAAGTATGGCTACCGACATTGTTTACATAGTCTTTGTAATATAAATATGCAATAATTTCTTTCTAATTTCCTGGTTCTTGATGAAAAAAAAATTGTGGAAAAGTATGGATTTGGAAAATTAAATTAAATACTCTCAAATAACTGTTAGCAAAATGCAAAAAATACTCTTAACAATTAGGGCCACTTTTATTAATTAATTCCCATTACTTACTTAATCAGGTCCTGCGGAGTGGAGCATATGTTAATAGTAGGTCAGCAGTCTATTAGTCACACAAACCACAAAGACAGAGCACCTGGAAAAACTTCATGTAAACACAAGGGGCACAATGCAGATCGCAGACAGGATGTACGTCACTTAAGGAAGAACTGAAGAACAAAGCACTGTGAGGCGTCACCACTAATCACTGTGCTACCTTTCTCTCTCTTCATTTGCTAGGTAAACAAACCCATCTGTACTGATGGTATCAGAGGACATGTCCTGGAATTGACAAGCAATTGATCGCTTCCTGCTCAAGTGTTTGTCAGAATTACACATGCATTTCCTATTATAACACAAACACCAGTCTTAAGACAAAAGGACAAAATGATTGATTTTAACAATTGGCTAAGCTTCTGGTGTCATTCTAAGGGAATCCAGTATCTGTCTGCCTGGGATGACATGATTGACAGACCACGCTGCTTTGCCAGAGATGGCCTGCACCTGTCGCCCTTGGGATTCTGGATACTGGCAAAGGCTCTTGCCACCCCTATAGTGCCTTTTTTAGGCAATGTTCAAATGACAAATTCACCACTGTAACAGGTACAAGCAAGCAAAATCTGAGGGTAATGCTACTCAATGCTAGAAGTCTAAACCTCAAAATGCACTCACTCGAGGCACTCCTTAAAATGGAGAACATTGACATCTGTGCAGTGACAGAGACCTGGTTCAAAGCTCCAGAGAGCACCCCTGCATTACCAGGCTATAATTCATACCACACCTTTCGGCCACCAAACCCAGACCGAAACACTAAAGGCGGAGGCGTGTCCATATTCATTAAGGATATCCACACCTCCAAGCTAGTTGCTCAGCATAATGCATCCAAGATTATCCAAGTTCAACTAACTCTGGGCAAAACCGCAATCCAGATTGTAGCTTGCTACAGACCCCCCACCATGCCCCAGGATTCCCACTCCTCTTTTCCTGATACACTGGAAAATATTAAGGTACAACCCAACACTCTAATAATGGGTGATTTCAACTACCCTACCATTAACTGGGAAAACTACTCATGTACCAACTCTTTTGCTCAACGTTTTCTGGAAATCATTAATTCCAACGCTTTGGATCAACTTATCCACACCCCTACCAGAGGCAGCAATATCCTAGACCTGGTCATCACCAACATGGGTGACCGGTGTTCCACACCAGAGGTCAGCTCCTCGTTGGTCAGATCTGACCACAAGCTAATCACCCTAGACATCCACATCCCGCTCCCACCCCCCATTAGGAAAACAACCATAAAACATTTCTCCAAAGCCAACTTCACGCTTCTTAAGACAGAAGTGGCAAACTTCATGACACCCATGCAGATGGACAATAGAGGTACGACTGCTGAATCCTACACAAATGCACTTTATAAGCACTTACACAAGTGCTTGGATTGTGCTATCCCTAACAGAACCAAGATGCTATCCTCCAAAAAAAGGAAGCCAATCTGGTGGTCTTCTGCCATAAACAAACTCTACAACAGAAGAAAGAAACTGTTGCAAAAAAGAGTAAAATTCCACGATTGGAGGAACTCCCTGGTCAGCCTCAGTAAGAAGCTGAGATCCCTCATAAAATCCTTCAAAGCTAGTTATGAAAACAAAATTGCCACTGATTCTAAAGACAACCACAAAGCATTCTATAGCTATGTCAAGAATGTCAATGGCAACACTCAGATCTGCTCTGAGTTACAGCACAATGACACTAAATATACAGAACCAACTGATATTGCCAACATCCTGGCAGATAGGTTCAGTGCCAACTTTACCCCCCTCTCACCCCTAAAGGGCCCATCTTTATACCAGAAGAATGCAAAGTTCCTGTAATCACGGCTGCACAGGTAAAAACGTCACTCTCCAAAGCCAAGAACACAGCATCCATGGGACCTGACAACATCCCAGGCTGCCTTCTACATGAACTACAGAATGAACTGGCACCCCACCTAAGTACCATGTTCAATCATAGCCTCACCTCAGGTTTTGTGCCCATTGAATGGCGCACTGCGACAGTTATCCCACTCTACAAAGGGGGGGCCACAACAGACCCTGGGAACTACCACCCTGTTAGCCTGACGAGCCTCATCTGCAAGGCCATGGAACGTATCATCATGGAACTCATAAACAAAGACATTGGAGATCTCCAAACCCTGGACCCCACACAGTTTGGGTTTGTAAAAGGCAGATCATGTCTCCTAAACCTGATAGACTTCTTTGAAGTAGTCACCAAAGCCATAGATGAGGGTAAAGTGGTTCACACAGCCTATTTAGATCTCGCCAAGGCGTTCGATACCATCCCCCACTCTGGAATTATAGATAAACTTACTAAACTAGGTATAAATCCCTATGTCACAAGATGGGTTGCCAACTGGCTTACTAAAAGAACCCACACTGTGAAAGTAGCAGACTCCAAATCAGACTTCAGACCAGTGACAAGTGGAGTACCACAGGGTTCAGTCCTGGGTACTCTCCTGTTTGGTATCTACTTCTCTGAAGTACAGGCTAACACAGAAGGTCTTTGGCTAACTAAATTCGCAGATGACTGCAAACTAGGAGCCATAATTGAAACTCCTAACAATGTGGACATCCTACAAAAGGGCCTCACTGAGACAGATGCCTGGTGTCAAAGACATGGTCTCAAGCTCAATGCCAAAAAGTGTATTGTCATCCCCTTTGGTAAAAATTCTGTACCCATGAACTACCACATAGGCGTTAGTCTACTTAACAATGAAAGTGTGATAAGAGACCTTGGGACAAAGGTGGACAGTAGTCTCTTCTTTGATAATCACATTGCCAAAGTGGTCAGGAAATCCTTCTACGTGGCACACCTCATCACAAAAGGCTTCTCATCCAGAAAAAAAGAGGTCATTGTTCCCCTCTACTCATCACTCATTAGATCCATTATAGAGTACAACGCCCCTTTTGATATGTACCTCACAAGACATCTACAACAACTGGAAAGGCCGCAAAAATACATCACAAAGAGGATTACTGGCCTGAAACAGATGCCTTACGCAGACCATCTAAAAAAACTCCAGCTTTACTCCGTCGCATATCGCCTACTCAGAGGCGATCTCTGCCTAACATACAAAGCTATGTCAAACCCAGAGCTGTTGGACATGCTCCACTTAAAGAAATCCCAATCCCTCCGAGCTACATGCTCTAGGGACCTAAACCTTGTCACCACAATAAACAAAACATGCTGGAGGGATAGATTCCTGTCCCAGAGACTTCCCATACTCTGGAACAGACTACCTATCTATGTCAAACAGAGCTCCTCATTAGCACTCTTCAAGAAAAATCTTGATGATTGGAAGGGTAATAGAAAATTCACCCTGGGGATCACTTCTGTGGTTCTGCTTGACAGGGGCACAGGAAAATAATTTTCTTGGGTGGCGAAAGCCAGGGTACATTTTTGGCTAGGCTTGTATAGGCCCTAGGGCCAATAGCCTAGTACCTACCTATGAACCTATGAAGAGATGAACATTAACTTACAATGTTACCTTTTTTTTAATTTCTCCACAAGTTTACCTCAGTACATTTTAACTTTGGAGGTGAGAAAATTGGCTTTGAAATCCAAACCTATTGAGCGCCTTATTAATTTGGCAAGTTTGATGTGTAAAAGACAACTAGTAAATAACAACTTCACCAACTTCAAACATGAAGAGTT
Organism: Protopterus annectens; assembly: GCF_019279795.1. NCBI lineage: Eukaryota > Metazoa > Chordata > Ceratodontiformes > Protopteridae > Protopterus > Protopterus annectens. The sequence continues at coordinate 1,321,238,645 of NC_056739.1, read as the reverse complement.
CTGTCTATAAGCATGTCCCAGCAAACCAGACTCCTACAACAGCCATTTGCATCTTGGCCCCCTTGCCTTTACAAGCACGTAGTTAGAAGAAGCCAGGATACAGCAAATGTGGTATATGTGGAATGGAAATATAAGACTGATACATATCTAAGAAAGAAGAGAAGGGAAGTAAGTAAGAGAAGAAGGAAGAGGAGGTGATAGTGTAAAGTGTCGAAAAATAGCTGGCTATACCCAGAAAATAAGAAGAGGTATGAGCATTTCACCAAGCTTAGAGATGAGATGAACAGGTAGGGAAAGACCTTCAGAAATGGTGTATTCAGGAGGAATAACTTTATATCTGTTGTACAACTAGAACAAACACCTTAGGAAGGTATTCCTGTTATATAATAAAAATGAAACGGGGCTCACAGGCAATGTTCAAACTCAGCAAACAATATAAAAATCAAACAAACACAACAAATGAATGTGGACCATGCTGACTAAGAATTGTCTGAATAGCACTTTTGTTCCTTTGATCAAATACTTTAACATCAAGAACAAAAGTATTAAACAGACAATTCTCAGTCAGTTTTGTCCGTATTCTTTTGTAGTGTTTTTTTTTTTTTAGTGTTCCTGTTATATGTTTGAAAACCCTTTGTACACTTCTCAAAACTCAAAAAAAATGAAGTGTTATTATCAAGAAATGTATGAGGGGTCTGAAATTGTTTTATATCACAGTATTACTTTTTCTCCAAGGTACAGCCATCTCAGAGATAGTATATACAAGTAGCAGGTGTGTCCAGGTGCATAGAGATTGCCCCCTGCCGAAAATGCTTTTAAAATATAACAAAGTTTAATTCTTTACTGTTGCACTAGGTGAATCTAATTTAATCTATCAGATATTTAAGACTTACAGTATTGATTGTCCAACTTCCAATAGGGTGACTGTAGGAAGGACTGTAGCAGAGATGCAAGTGAGTAGGAAGAATTAAGAATATTAGTTCTCAGAACTTTATTGTGTACCTTCGTTGAAGGTTGTGCATCAAAGCTGGCAACTCGGCACATAAAAATCTACTGCCAATCATTAGCGGACCGGAGTTCCGCTGTGGCGACCCCTAACCGGGAAAAGCCGAAAAACACAACAACAGTTCTCAGAAATTTATTATATAAAATGTTAGATGCGAAAGCATATCAGAATGATGTGGACATGTAGCAGTGAGAACTTTCTCATCACTAGGATTAGCTCGGACAAACAATGAAATTAGAAAGCTTTTCCTGGGTGTTAGGACATTTACATGTAACAGCACATGCGGAAAACAATGAATTCTCAGGCTGAATTAGAGAGGTGCAAGGAAGGGTGTGATAAGTGGTTAGAACATTCAAGAAGTTGGGATGTGCACTGGACTTTTCAAATGTGCTATCCTATAAAAATGCTAGCACATCAATGAAGGATAAGGCTACAATGCTTGGATCTATAAGTCTACTGATATGTAAGGGATATGGACTAGTGGATAGTTGGGAAGGGGCTTGGCAAAGAAAATAAATTCTATGGCACTTATAGACTTCACCTCTGTTTGGATAGGAAAGCTTTTCTGAAATTAGGAATTCAAAGCATATCAGGGTGAGTTTTCCATCAAAGTAAAATGCGGAACAGACTGGAAAGAGGATGAAATGAGGGTAGTAGGAGGAAATGCGCAGACAAAGAGAGCAAAAAGCAGGAAAGTACATGATTTGTTAGGAAGACAGAGGAAAAAATGTGTAGGAACATGTGTCAAAAGGGATATAATACAGGGTGTGAGTCAAAAGGTCAACAGAGACAGTCTGAAAAATTGTAGAAAGTAGACCAGACTGGGAGAAGAGATAGATCATCAGGATATATTTATATAATTTACAAATGTTAATGTCTAGCTACAGGAACTTGCATGTAACATCTAGAGTATCTCTGTTTGGATTATCATACAGCTTGATAAATACTTAAATGGATATTTCTGTATGTCACTTGAGAAGAAGCCTTTAAGCCATTTAAGAATTACACCTTTCAAAAAGAGGAATATGAATTAGCTGCAAAAGAGTAACATTATAGAATTATTGCTATCTTGAAATTAATAGTCATTTATTCACCTCTTGTCCTTTTCAAGGGCACAAGGTCCTACATAGACTGTAGATGTTTATATTGCTAAGGAAAAAGTCAAGCCAAAATCTGCTAATTTGGTAAGTTACACAATTCATTAACAAGATGCAGAATAGTTGTTGATGTAAGACATGATCAGGCAAAGGGCAAGGCATTAACAGAAGCAGGTCTGATACTTTGAAAAGTTGCAGGCAGTTAAGCAGTAAGAAAATTAAAAATATACAGTTAAATGGATTAAATGAAAACATGTAAGACCATTTACGTATGTAAGATTAAATATGACTCAAAATTGCATAATGTGAAATAAAGTGACAATGCATTGTAAAAATAATGTTGAGAGAAAAAGTTATAATGTGCACAAGAAGCATAGTATAATTGAAATTCAAGCCTCAGACACTACATGTTACTTAGGGACTAAGAGGAAGAAATGTCCAAAGAATCAACTTGTAAAGTTGTATAAAAGGACAGGCAAGGGTGCTCAAAGGAACTGCATGAAGGTGAAAAGAAACAGGAGCATGAATTATTTGTAGATACTATTAAAGTGAAAAGTATTGATACAGTAAGGTCTGAAAATGCATTAAAAATATTGAGATGAGTATACATTATACTGTTCAAAAATAACTGCTGAGAATTTATAAACAAATTATTGAGATTTAACTAAACACAAGTGCAGAATGTAATATTTAATATGAAGACATGTTTGAAGCACTAGGAATAAAATGCATGGTGCATATTCTGGATACTAGGTAAAGCCTCCAAGTTAAAAGCTACTGATGTGAAAATAAAAATAAGCAGACAATTCTCTGTTCTAGTTTAGTCTGTCATGCTACTGCTTGCCTCTGCAAATTAAAATGGATGCTTCTTTCTCAGAAAGGAGTAGATTGTTCTCTATAGGTAAGGGTGGAGCAGGTACTTTAAGTGGATCTGCTTAATTATCTTTATTTATTTTATTTATTTATTTATTTTACATTTGTTAACCGGGGGTGTCTGACTGAGCCGAAAAGTCCCTTTTTCAGCAGAGGCCCGGGGAGAAAAGCTCCACAAAGAAAAATTACAGACATATTTAGTTATTTAGACATGATCAGTATACACACAAATTACAAGAGACATGTTTTTACAGTGGTATGCAGCACATAAACAGTTATAGTGGAAAGAACAAACAAAAAAATATTAATTGTAAAAATAAAGGTAATTAATAGATTTGTGGTGTACAGCTGAAATTTGGAACATAGGTAGAATACATACATAGTACACAGGTACAGCACATACATTGTAGATTAGCCAGTATTTTTGAGTAAGATTGAAAACTATTATCAAGTACTCTAGATTTAATATGTATATGTTATCCGCTTTCACTAGCTTGGGGAGCAATCATGGCACTGCCAACTTTGCTTGAGATGTTGCCTGATGAGGTCTTTAAAGGAGACTTTGGATGATGTGTTTTGAATACTAGTAGGGACAGGGTTTCCATTTTTTAGCCACTCAACTACTATATAGTGCATCTCCAAAGCTATTGTAGCTGTTGGTGATTTCTAGTAGTAGTTTGCTTGATGATCTAAGAGGCCTTTTGGCTGAGTAAAGTACTAGGTTTTTAAAGGCAGGACACTTATTGGGGAGGTAATAGATAGAATGACAGAGGCAGAGCTGATTGTAGGTTAGGAGGTTGGGCAGTTCAAGCCAGTGGAGCTGTCTTAAAGCAGTACAGTGATGAGTTCTATATGAGCAATTTGCAGCAAAGCAGGCAATTCTGTTATATCTGGCTTCCATTTTGCTTAGTTCAGTTTTGTTGAGATTAGTCAGAATGGGAGATGCATAGAGTAGGGTGGATAGAAGTTGGGAGCGAGCAATGGCTGATCTTGTGTTGTTGGTAAGAAATGGTTTGATACGGTAGAGTGATCCCAGTTTGGTATGTACGTTTTAATAGTTAAGTTGAGATGACTATCAAATTTTAGGTGGGAGTCTATGGTTATTCCCAATAGCCTGTGCCACTGGAGCAATTGGTGTAGCATTTGTGGAGTAGATAGTGAATTGACTGTTAGTGTTTTTGTTAGAACTGGTTATAATCATAAGCTGAGTTTTCTTTGGATTGAGGATAAGCTGGGCTTTGGTAAGGTGGTTTTCAACGTCAGAGAATGCTAGTTGAGTTGTTTGCAGGAGGGTGGGAATGTTTTGTGCAGCACAGATTAAGGTAGTGTCATCTGCATACTGAATTATAGATGCATGCTGTGTAGCGGTATGGAGGTAATTTGTGAAGAGTGTGAATAGTAGTGGTCTTCAGATAGAACCCTGTGGGACTCCTATAGTTATGGGCAGCTGAGGAGAGAGAGAGAATTGTCCCATTTCACAGCTTGGTACCTGTCAGTTAAGTAGCTTTGGAACCAGATAAGAGTGGAATTTGATAGATGATATCGGTTTAGTTTGTTTAGCAGGATTTGGTGTGAGACTGTGTCAAATGCTTTGGACATATCCAAAAAAAGAGTTGACACTTGTAGGCCTTCATTTTTGAGATGGTTTACTGTGTTTGTGAAGCAGAGGAGGGCTGTAGTGGTACTATGGGCAGGTCTGAAACCATGCTGAGTAGGTGGCAGGATGTTGCTGTCTAGGAGATAGTTTAGCATCTGGGTATGGATGCATTTTTCTAGGATTTTGGCCAGGGGTGAGAGTAAAGCAATGGGTCTGTAGTTATTAAGGTCAGTGGAGGTCGCGCCTTTATGTATGGGTGTAACATAGGATATTTTCCAGAGTTTGGGCACATAGTTTTCAACAACTGATCTGTTTATGAGAGTGGAGACTGGGACAGCAATAGCATCTGCTGTGAGTTTCAAGAAATAGCTGGGGAGTAGGTCGGCTGCTGTTGATGAGGTTTTTAGTTTGGAGAGCATGCTTTTGATTGAAGTGGTGGAAACTGTTTTGAGGGTAAAGCTTGTATTAGTGTTATTTGTGTTGGGGGGGATAGTGAGGAAGGAACTGTCCTGTAATACTAAGGATAGAATGGAGTTCACAAAGTGGGAGTTGAATTGTGTTTCGATGGGAACTTTAGTGTCAGGGGTGGCTGGTTTGGGGGTAGCCTTTTGGGTGGATTTCAGTAGCTGTTTTACATTTTTCCAAAATTTTTGCAGGTTGTGTTGGTATTTAGTTTGTAATGTTGTGTAGTAGGATTTTTTTGTCCAGCCTAATGCATTTTTTTGCATGGTTGCGCAGTTCTTGGTACTTAGTTAGGCTTTGTGTTTCTTTGTTTTTTTTATAGTAAAGCCAGGCAGTGTCTCTGGACCTGAGGATTTGTTTGGTTTCTTTACTGAGCCAGGGGTTGGGGTCCAGTCACAGTTGCAGAGTAAAGTGTTGAGGACCTCAGGAGAGAATTTTTTTGTGTTTCTAGTGGATATATAGTTAGCGGCTTTGCATATGCTTGTTCTACTACGTATAAATTATATTATGTTGTGGTCACTTAAGGTGTCTGGAAGACTGCCTGTGTGAGGGTACAATGTGGGGTTGTTAGTTAAGACCCAGACAAGGATGGGTTCCCTTTTGGATTTTTTATCACATCTAGTTAGAATTTGAACTAGCTGCTGGTAGCCATGGAGATTTATTAGATTACTTGGTGGTTCTAATATACAGGTGAACCAATCTAGGTTGAAGTCCCCCAGAATAAGGGTTTCTTGTGAGTATGTGGAAATATCACCAGGATAAGAAGTCTTCAAGGCTAGCAGGTGTATTACCAGGTGGAATATAGATCACAATTGTGGTGATGACCTTTTTAGGGTGAAGTTGAAGTTGTGAGATAAGTATGCCCCAATTATTGGGGGTGGGGTAGGAGTTTGGTAACTGACGGACAGTTAAGTTGGACTTGTACAGTAAGGCAGTTCCACCCCCTTTACGAAGTGGTCTGTCTTGTCTAATGATATTGTAGCCGGTAGAGAGAACTTCTGAGTTAGCTATGTTTTTATTTAGCCAGGTTTTTGTTAAAGCAACTATGTCTGGGGAGTAGTGTGCTATTGTGGCCTGAAGTTCAGGTATTTTATTTTTGATACTTCTAATATTAATATTTAGCATTAAAAGACGGTTGGTTTTCCTGCTGTTGTTGATTTGCTCAGGGATGAAGAAAGTGGGAGTGTTATGTTTTGACATTTGTGTTGGAGCAGTTTGTGTTGGACAGGATAGATTTGGGCCTGGGTTGGGGTGGATATCCCCACTTATGGTGAGCCTGGAGTTAAAATGGTTATACAGATGTTGGAGTTTGGTGAGGAGTGTGAGAAAGTATTGTGTGTTTTTGGGGTAGGAATGAGAGCATATGTGTTTAGTTCTGAACTGGTCCGTTATGTAGTTCTTGAATAACTGTGGGCAGATATTATTATAATGTGTGGTGTCTGTATACGAGAGTGCATAATGTAGTGTTGTGCTACTAAGTTTAGGGATATTGCTAGAGTGATAACTTGTGGTGCTGTAAAGAATTATGAGAAGACAGACTAGACTTAGATGTGTGATAGTCATGGTTATTAAGTTTAAGTTGTTTCTAGGTGGGGGGGGGCTGAATAGGAATTATAGGGTTAAACTATTAGTGGATGGGGAAGTGGTGTGAGGGATGTAAAAAATGCCTAGCGGGAATGAGAGTGATTGGGAGTATTTTGTGTGGAGCAAGTTGGTGTGGTATAATGTGATATGACTTGAGGAGCTGTGATTGGTGGAGGTGATGTGAGGGTGAGCTGTGGGTGTGGCTGTGATTACTATAAATGTAGAGGTAGTGGGGGGTGGGAGGGAATAGGGGGCAGGGCAGGGGAGCGGAGAGAGCCCGAGCGTTAGCGAGGGCGAATGGAGTGGGGCAGCGCCAACCAAGACAAGAGAAAAAAGTATTACTTTACAAATCTGAACACTTTAAACAAATTCCTGAGGTCTAATGGTAGTCTTATTCATGAGCCATGGTAGAGGGGATGGGAGAATTGCCAACAGATGAATGCAGCAGCAATGCAGACAGTCACCAGACTGTGGTAGTGAAGTGGAATCTGTGTCTTTGGATTAAACTCTCAATTTGCTGGTCAGTCTACATCTCAGCACTCACCTATTGTAATGAGCTTTGGGTAGTGACTAACCAATGAAATTGCAGATACAAGCAGTATAAATGAAATTCCTTTGCAGAGTATCTGGGCATACTCTCCATTAGAAAATGATGAATTTGAGAATCAGGGAGGATTTCAAAGTAGAGCCACTGTGTTCTGGATTGAATGGAGCTTGTTGAAGTAAACCGGGCACCTAGTGAGGGTAATCCTGGTTATTTTACATAGCAGATGTCCCAAGCACAGCCTACCAGACATAGGACCTGGGGCAGAAATAGGACATGCTGTTGAAATTATATCTCTCAACTGACCTAGGAACACTTGGAGATTACCTAGGATGAATGGAAACTGTTGCTGTGGATACAGAAGTCTGGTCCATCCAGCTCAGCTTGCTAACATCACGACCATCACTGGGATAAACAGTTCAGAAAAAAATGCATGGATGTTTGGAAGATCTTGTTTCAAATTGCAACACATAACTAAATTATCCTAATATTTTGTGTCATGTGGTTTCTAAGAATCTGAAAATGACTGAACAAATTAATGCTATGAAAGCAAAGAGAAAATGTGCACCAGTATACATTCAGGTTTAGGTACACAATCTCACAGCCATATATGGTATCCTTTATAACTATGGTACTCAGATTGCAAGCTTATGATGTTTACAAGGATAATATCAAAAATAATGAAGACCTGATGTAATACAATTAATGCATGCTCTTGGAAAAGTAGAACTGAGCAGGAACCACATGAAATACTTTGATATATCATTAACAAGTAGTTGGTGCCAACTGAATGGGGGAATAGTATGGTCATTTTTGTAAAGCAAAACACATCTTTCATTTATATTGAATCATGTAATCTTAATAACATGATTTAAAAAAGAGCATTACAGAAAAAGAGCAACTATACAAATGTAAAAAATGCAGTTAATGAAATAATTTACAGAGAAAGAATAACTTGAACAAAAATGTTTGGTAAGGGGAGACATTCAGTCTTAGTTTTGTTACATGAAATCAAAAATTGTGTCCAAGGCTTAATGTTCAAAACTGACAAAATAATAATTTCCAGTCAACTGAGATGACAAATGATGAAAAATATGCATGAATCATATCAGGCAACAGTAAAGTATAATGGATGAGAAAGTGATATAATAGATTGGCCAAAAATATTGAAAAAAAAATAGAACAAGTAGCACACATTTGTGCCATATATATTCCACAGCATAACACAAATCCAGAGAAAGAGATACTACCATATCCAGTTTAAGAAAGATCATTTAATCAGGTAGGCTCAGAACTGTTTAAGTTTAAAGAAACCATGGATTCTATATGTAAAAATTATTATCCCATGTACCCTGAGATAATTAAACTGATAGAAGAAGATTAAATATAATAAATGTCTTGAAGTCAAGGGATACCTGATACTGTTATATCTGGCAATGGTCCACACTAGAAACATGAGGAATTCAGAAGACTTGTACATGAATAGGAATGCAAACATATAATAATGAGCCCATAGAACCTGAGGTCAAATAGCTCATGAGAAAATGATCAAGAACTGAAAAATGCCACAGAAAGGGCCATTAGTGATGACCACGAAGGTGGAAATTTCACAGGAATTTAGCTTTCCACCAATTAAATTATTAATGGATAGATATGTGAAAACCAATTTCCTACTTCACCTTTATTTCTAATGCTTGAAATGCAATACAAATTAAAGCAAATGAAGAAAACTCAACAAGGGCAGAAATACTTTTATGAAAGAAACTTCATGATTCTATCATATTTCCTGGCTAGAGACTAAGAAGGTCAAAGTTATGGGATGGCCTACAACCTGAAGCTAAAGCATTTGATTAAGCAGTAGTACCAGTGCCTTATGTTATTCATTGGGAAGATGGGGAGCTGTATAGATGCAGTCAAACATTTGTCTGGGATGAATAATCTGAAGTTCAATTAAAAAGACAAACAAGAATTGTCAAAAACAGTATTATAAGAAAAAGTAAAAAAAATGTGAAAATGACTTCCCGATGAACATTCATATGTTATATTGAGTAGAGCCAAAAGTCTGAGCAAGGAAAATAGACAGTTTCAGATAATGATAAAGAATAGGGAAGCAGACATAATAAATACATCAGATGACGGGGCTAAAAGCAATAGATAACTGACTACTGAAAGAAAAGAAGTTGAAGAAGTAAATATTTATAATGGGACAATGTAATTTCATATAAGTAGACAAGGGAAGTCTTACATTCAAATAAGGGAAAGAGAATGAAATAATGGCATTACTAGACCTAAGGAGATTCATTTACATAGTGTAGGAAGACACAAGCAAAGAATAAAATACTGCTCATTCTACTTAACAGAAGTGAAGACACTTGACAGATAGAAGCAAAACCACTTCTGGATAATAGGACCTGCTGCAATCGAATTTACCATGGGAAATGAAAACAACAGCTAAGCAAGTAAAAACAACGTAGAACAAAAGGCTAAACCATGTTAAGATAGGTGAACTTGTTGAGACCAAAACAGGAGAAAAGAAAAGTACATACGACAAACAGCATGTGGATAAAGGTAAAAAAGTGCATTCAAACAGCTATAAAAATACTTAGGAAAACAAGCAAGGCAATGAGAAAAGAGGTCAAGGTGGAAGTCTGTGGAAAGGGAAGGGCATTGTAAAAGTTAAAAAAGGAAAAGGGGGTGGTAAACAAAGGATGAGAGAGCTAGAAATAGGCAATAAAGAAATGATAAATGTCAAAGACAAATCAATAGCAAGATCTAGGGGGAATAAGTGAAGGCAGGAAAAAGGATTCTTTGGATCAAAAGAGGAAAGGAGGAATAAGGGTTAAAACATAGCTGCACAGAGTGGGAAAGAAGGGCATGGAGTACATTGAGGACAATAAAAAGCAGTCATTCTCAGTGAATACTCTGGTTCTATATTCATAAAAGGTAATGAGGAAAATGTGCCAGCCTTTAAAGGGAGGGGAAAGAGAATATGTCTGACAGGCAACCAAAGAACAAAGGAGGAGCTAGAATGGAGACTGAAGGAGTTAAGTGACGACATGACACAGGGACCTAACAACATACCAAAATAGCTTGAATAACCTGACAGATATTTTTTGCAGATCTTTTCACATAAATCTTTTTCTAGTTGCTCAGCAGCAGAGAGATTCTAATGGATTAGAAGGAGAGAAGGTAATACCAGCTTTGCAAGGAAAGAGCTAAAACCGACCAAAGAAACTACAGACTGATAAGCCTAACCTTGTTAGCAGGGGAAGTTATGGAGAATATACTGTGGGAAAGCTATCTGGCTTCCAGGAGAATAACAATCTGCAGGATAAAACTGACATGGGTTTCTGGTAAATGGGTCATCTCATCTCAACTCAGTTCATAGGTGTTTACTGGGCTAATGACCACAAGGACCTTTTTAAGCCTAGCCATGCATCTCAAATCTCTGACAAGTTCTGATACCCTTGATAAGTGTAAGCATGGACCTGGGAGATGAACTATTTACAGGATACCTGTGTCCATTAGAGACATAGGTGCCAAACTAGGGATGAATTTCCAGTTTTCCATCTAATTGTCCAAGTTGCACTTGAATTGATTTAGGGAGGAACCCTGTCTCACATGGATGGGGAGCCTGTTCCATAGATGTGGTAGTCTCTAGGATACATACTTATCTCTCCAGCAGATTCTATTTATATCACAGGCAAGGTTTAACTCTTTAGAATGGGTAATTCTGGTGCTGTTCATTTTGTGGATATGCAGGAGTTCCATCAGAGTGGGTTCTGGCAATGCCCTGTATGCCAGGCATAGATCTCCTCTCAAAAGCTTGTAGGAGACACAATACAGGCATAGGGCCTTGAGGTAGTCTGAACAGGACATATTACTTACCCCTTGTATTCGTTTAGTGAGGAACCTCTGTGGATATTCCAATTGTTGGATATGCCTGGTTAGGTACATACCAAGGGGGGCATTGTACTCAATGATAGGTCTGATGAATGCCGAATACAGTGGAACAATGACTTCTTGCAGTTAGATGTCATACCTTTGTTTATAAGTTGTGTAACATAGACTGATTTTTTCACCACTGCAGATACATGATGGTCAAAGGCTAGATTGCAATCTATGTGTGTCCCTGACTACTGGGTCATCTTTAAGGGGTGTGTTGTCAATATGATAATTACAATGGATAGATAACTTCCCAAAGGGTACTATTATGCATTTCTTGGCATTTAGTTTTAGTCCATGGCTCTGACACCAGTTGTTTGTCTGTGTCAGCCCCTCCTGGAGAACATTTGTGCCAGTGTGAGATTCAATGATGGCTCTTAATTTACAGTCGTCTGTAAATTTAGTCAGCCAGAGACCAATGACATTGGCCTTGACTTCTGAGAAGTATATGCCAAAAAGGAGCAGTCCAAGGACTGATGTCTGAGGGAATCCACTTGTGACTGCCCTCTTTGTAGAAGTGGACTCCCCAATTCTAACTTCCTGGGTCCTGTCTGTGAGCCAGTTGGCTATCAACTGGATGACATACAGGTTTGTACCTAACATCCCGAGTTTGTCAACAATGCCTGAGTGGGGTATTGTGTCAAATGTCTTGGCCAGGTCAAGGTAGGCAGTTTGAATGATTTTGCCCTCATCCATTGCTTTGGTGACCTTCTCAAAGAAGTCCACCAGGTTGAGCAGGCATGATCTGCCCTTGATGAAACCAAACTGGGTTGAGTACAGTGTCTGGAAATTTACCATATCTCTACTGATCACCTCTATGATAATTCTTTCCATGGTTTTACATATAAGACTAGTGAGACTTATGGGTCTGTGGTTTGACTGTTGACTGTTTGAAACCTGTTTGGAGGCTACAACTAAATAGTAATTCTATAGGCCCTCATTCATTTTATGAATCTCTTTGGAACTGGACAAAGATAATTAAATCAATGATGTATGAGATCTTTTTTTTATGGCAGCAAGGAGAGCGCAGCAGCGGGCGGAAATTTTCAGGGAGAGAGGGAGGCAGAGGGCCCAGGACACTGGAACACTTGAGTCGCGAGTCCTTTCCTCCTCCTTCTCCATCCCTGAAGCCTGGCCCGGTGCTGCAGCTCCAGGGCCAGTCAGCCAGTTTTTTGTCACACCTAAGGCACCAAAGAAAGTATCACTCAGGACCAACGGGTGTTCAATCATCATCGGGAGGTGCACCATTCCCTTCTCTCAACCCCCCACCATCCCATTGCAAACCGCTCTCCCGGGTGAGAGGGTGGGGTGTTTGGATGATACTCCATAGATCTCAAGATTATCTCATATTGATAGAGATCAACGTCAGACACTTGCACTGCACTTCAGCCTAGGGGACAGTCATTTCCCAGTGTCTGCACTGCCTGGTCTCCTCCCACAGCCCCCAGGTTTCCAAACGCCAATTTTTGGTGTGGACTGGGCTCACCTGAGAAGTCTAGGTTCAGTGTTTTCATACACCTAGACGACTGCCTCTAACAGCCACCTCAAGGCATCTACTCTAAAAACTCTAGCAGCCACTGTCTCCCTAGGATCGCCCCCATCCCCTCAGTTGACTTACGGATGCCTCCCAGACAGGGTGGGGGACATACGACAGGTCGTCGGGGGTACATGGCACTCTGACTGAGAACGAATCTTCTCCTCATCAATATCCTCTGGAAATGAGAGGGCAGATTTTAACGCTCACTGCATTGCATTTTCCCCAGGGACGGACGTTATCTATCCCACCCGACAACATGTGTCGGTAGTCTGAACAAGCAAAGAGGGAGGAGGTCTTACCCTTCCCTGCAGAGAGGCCATGGTTGGGATTTATGGGATTGGGCGGTTGCGTTTCTAGTGGCAACACACACACATTCCGAGGACAATGATGATGATGGCCGACAGACTGAGGACTATTCTTCCCCTCACGAATGGTCCTTGAATCACAAAAGCGGTAACACAGATTTTCACGAGATGGGAAGTTCCATGTTGCTCCCTTGATTCTTCTCCCGAGCGCTTTATTCGCTTGGCAAAAAAATGATACTCTCACCATACTGGCCCTTCTAAGTTTGGTACCCCTTCTTTCTTATGCATTGGATGATGGTCCCTGGTTCCTGGACCCAGTTCCCAGTCCTCCACTGCATCTATCAGGGCAGGCAGCTCCATTTACATTCATTGAAGAAGCTAGTTAGGGCTGCTCCTCTTCCGTTAACCATTGGTATATTTTGTTTCGACCCCTGAATTTTTCTACTTTTTCCCTGTATAGCACTAAATGGAAGAAAAATGTATAGCAGGGCAACTTCAAGGTTTGCTATTTGGAGTGAGAGACTCAGAGATCACCTATTCCAGAGAAGAGGTCAGTGTCTGTTCCCAAACTTTTTTCTGCAAGTCTTTCATGTTGTCTCAATTCGCAGTTATTTTTCATTAAATAGGCAATTCAAGGAACCACCTTTAATAGAAAAACCTTTAAGCAAAGTTGGCATTAAAGGAGAAGCTTTTATACGTGAGCTCGGCCCCCATCTAATCCCCTCACCTTACGAAGTGTTATTAGCGTGGTTAGGCGCATTTTGAGTTTTTGCCCAACCGTGAGCACCTTGCTTCTTCTTTCTTGACTGCCCTTCAGGTTGCTATCACAATCACATCAGCCAGGCGAGTTTCAGAACTTCAAGCCTTCTGTGTCACTTAACCATATATTTCATTAGGACAGAGTCACAAGACCCAAGTACCATCCTTCTCCACCATACCCTATATTTACTTTGTTTGTTTTTTTTTTTTGCAAAATTCATCTTTTTCCTCAAAGGTATATACACAGCCCTGAGTACTGAGTATGTCTTTCACGACATTTGTGACAGCTTATGTCTGTTTTGGACAGGCTAAGCATTTCAAATCAGATCATCAGTAAATTTTTCGGACAATAAATTGGGCAAAATACAAAGTAAAATTTGCCAAGACTGTGTGAGTCAGTATCTGTAATCTTATTCAAAGTCATTTCAAATCATATAAAATTCCAGTGAAAGCTCATTCTACCATGACTACCTTCCACTACAGCCTTAGCGCCGGCACGGCAGTGTTTGACATCTCTGTGCAGTCACTTCTTGTGCTTCTGCACACCTTTATTTCACACTATTAATTTTTCTCACATCTAGGGGTGGAATCTTCCTTCTCGCTTCCTTCGGGTTCGGACCGGCCTGGACCGCTCGGTTTAGAAGAACCAGCCCATAGGCTGTAGGGGCTGTAGGCGATGATAAGTAGATAGATATAGCATCAGATTTAGTTATTTACTTCACAGTTTTATGTGTTCTGATGTTAGATGATACACTCCATCCACTCCACCCCTCCTTCCCCCCTGCCTTTGGAGGCCAGAAGAGAGATGTGGATGGACAACTCACTCCTCTCCTCTCTGAAATCTGGCAATCTTATCAACAACAGTCTATCTATGTGTGTGTGTGCACGGACAAACAAGATCTGGCTGTAGTAGAGGTGCATCTCTTGGGATATGAGTAACTCAGCCAAATAGAGACTTTGTTTCTATTGTATATGCGAAGTCGAGGAGCCGGAGGATCGGCTCTGAACCCATCTAGAGAGAATGTAGATAGATGGATCCCATACATCTAAAGTTATGGTAAGTACATAACTAAAAGTTGTGCACTTTGACTTCAGTAAAACCTTTTACTGTGTCACCCAACAGAAGACTGACAGACAGACTGAATGGACTTGAAGTAAGAAATAAATTGACTAAATGTATAGAAGTTGGCGGGGAGATGGGGAAATCAAGAAGTAGAGAGCTGTTAGGGGTGGCCATCTCAAAATAGAAGTGTTTGGTGAAGTTCCACAGTGGCTAGTCATGGGACCAGTGTTCTTTGGTATACTTGCTTCAAAGTTCATGAGGGGCATTGGTTACATGCTTAACCTGTTTGCAGATGACATTAAGATAGAAATGACAATGGAGGATGGGGGACAAAGGCTCTGAGGAGTCTAGCTGAGTGTGATGAGAATGTAATCTATTTAATACAAGGACGGGAAAAGTACTTCACCTAGGCACTGATAAACTCAAAAGTAGAATA
Organism: Protopterus annectens; assembly: GCF_019279795.1. Taxonomy (NCBI): domain Eukaryota; kingdom Metazoa; phylum Chordata; order Ceratodontiformes; family Protopteridae; genus Protopterus; species Protopterus annectens. Next base: position 1,321,223,437 of record NC_056739.1, on the reverse strand, counting down.
CCAGCTGGTAGTAGCAATCCACAGATAAAGGAAAATGCTGCTGGGGTAGCAACAGCAAAAATAACCAACATGTGCAAAACTGAAAAAAAAAACTGTAAAAAGATCCATAAGATGATGAGCTACATCCTTAGGTTAATAAACTTCAAGAAAACAGAAGCTAAATTGCCTTTCTATTGATATTTCATTAGGCCCCAGATAGGCTGATACATTTAGTTCTACTTCCCGTACAGTGATAAGAGTATTAATCTAGACACAGAGTTGCAAAGAATGGTTGCCAGGGTAATAAAGGTAATCAGGGACAGGGTTATAACAAGAAGTTATTACTTAATTCAGTGATACTTAACAACAGGCAAGAAAGGGGAGACATGATATGGTTGCACAAGATGATTAGGGGATAGTGTAATGGCATACAGCTAAAGAAACAATAAAGTCAGGAAGGGGAATGCCTACCAGACTAAATGTTCCTAGTTCAGCCCAGACATCAGAGAGCACGTTTTCGTGGAAAGAGTAGTGGGTAACTGGAACCCTTTTTCTGAATGAGTAGTTGACTTGGATTGTAAGACCACAGAGCTCTTCAAGAAAGCATGTGATGGATGGTGTGCTAACAGAAAAGCATAAAAAGGGCAGAAGCAACATATTATACACTAACTTGTATTTAGTACTCAAAAACATGCAGACTGATTGGGCAGGCCAATCAGTCTGCCCACTGTAGATTGACCATTCTCAACAGGTACAAGTCAGGTCAGTAGCAGCTCATTCTAATTACTTCTATAAAGAGGAGCGGACAGACTTCACTCAAGGGATGAGAAGTTGCAATATTTTTGTCTCTGTAAAGTGGAGAAAACAAACTAGACCCTGAGCAGCTGTAACTATTAAAACAAATAGCTACTGCTGCCCAGTTCTTATCTCCACAAGTCAAAAAAAAAGCAAACTCAATTCCAGGCAACTGTAACTATTAAAAAATAATTACTGAAGTCCTGTCCTCTTTTCAGTAACCAGAGAAAGCATTGTATATTAAACAGAAGGGTGGAAGTTTGTCTTTCCACCCTTCAGCCACCACAAATAAAAAAGAAAAATAAATATTAAAAAAGAAAAAACTTTCCCTTATTTTTCTTATTTAGATATTTATTACCATATATTTTGAATGTATTTTTGACTGAGTAGTTGAAATAAGGTTAAAAATGCCACCATAATAAAATCATCCATTTAAAATACTCTTAACATTCAATGTAAGTACATTAATCTGCATGTTGTTATATTAGACAACTACTTTTGAGTGTTTATTAGAAAACTCTCCATATTCATATGGCATGCTAATATATTCTCCTTTCAATCATTGTAAGATTATATAATCCTAACAATTAACATTTCAGTAATGGCATTGTTCTAAAAATATATAACAGAATCTGCCTTGTTTATATGATAAAAGAAGCAGCACATTGTTAGAGCTACCTTCTTTGATGTCAGCAGCCTTTTCATTGTTATCAGAGTTTACATTGACTAAGTACTTATGGTTGCAAACATATTTTTAGAGATTATGTTAATTAATTAAAAAACAGGCATGATTGGATGTGCATTGTGCAGATATTACTGCACTAGTAGAGATTTTGCCAGGCATGAGCTTGAAAGCTGAGTAAGTTTAAACTCCTGCCATTGTGGCAATATCAATTCAATGCACATTTCTTGGCTATAAAATGGGTAGCTGTTTTTCTGATTTGTAAGTAAGCTAGTTAGTTCTTTTTTTTAAGAAAATATATGCTTTTTGGTGTAAAAATTGTCCTTCTATCTAATATGATGTGATTTAGAAGTTGTAAAATACATACTTCTGTTATATTTGTTTTTTCCGTGCAACTATACTCAAATATCTCTGAAACCAGCTTGAATGCATTGTGTCTGTTTACATTGTACTGGAAACTTGGATTTACCACAGAATATGGGATCAATAAATGTATGACAGGCTTTCCTCATTCCAGTCATTGTTCTAAGTCAGAGATATTCATCATTTTCAAGCTGACATTGATGATTGTCTAACCGACATGCACATATATTCTCCAACTTAAAGCTGTGCTGTTTAAATGTTTATTTGTACATATAATTTCTTATTTGCTTGTGATAGATGACACGTTGTATTATTTTAGCACAGACTAATAAGGGCTGTTTCAGTGTAATTCTTATGATCACTGTTATAGGTCTATGAAGACAACATGAATGGACTTGGAGCTGTACACTTCATTCCCCTTTGGCCATTCTTCCAGTATGCTGAAATTAAAATTTACCAGTGTCACAAAGGTAGTAGCACTGGAAACATTTGTGGGTGGCATGATCCAAAACTGCAGGGTCTAGTGGCCTAAAGCTTCCTGCTGATGATAATTGTTTAATCAGTGGTTTTGCTGGTAGAAAAAGTATGACAATTGATAGAGGAAACAATGGTAAAGGTGGTGATAAACCTGCACATAAGTTAAATGTTTGCAGAGGTCTGGTTTTATAGGCCTGTTGGTACAGATAGTATCATTTCAATTTTAAATTTCACGGACGTATTACTAACTATGCACTACTTTGTTTAAGTGATTCTCCCTGCATAATTTCCTAACTAATGTTATGTTCCTCCACATATATAAATTCAACCATATATTTGTCTATATTCAAGTGTTTAAAGTCTTGTTCTATTTGATACTATGTATATATTTTTGTTTTTACAATTTTATGCTGTAAATGTAACACTCATTTTTTTGTTAATTTTGTTTATAATTTCTATTACTTATTGTGATAATTTGTAAGTAAGCTTAGACAGGAGCTTTTCTCCCCTGGCCTCCATTGAAAATGGGCACTGTCCCAGTCAGACCATCCCAATAAACAAATGTAAAATAAATAAATCCAACACATGATGTAAGCAGACCAGTTAACCAAGATATGTTTGCCTGTGTATTATAAATGTGTTCTAATATAAAAAAAATATAATAAAATAAAATAATAGCTAGACAAGAAATAGTAAACAGTAACATCTGGAGCATATTCAACATTTGTAAATATACAGTCATCAAAATGTAGCAAATGAATGGGACATTAATTATAGGCCAATTCAGCAATATTGGTCTTTAAAGCATATTTAAAACTAACAATAGCTGGATAGCAACTTTCACAAGTAAGAACCTTCATTAAAAAAATAAATAAATAAATAAATAAATTGTGTGCTATTGCAGTTGTAAGAGAGTCTGCACTTATTTATAGTGTGCGATACATGTGTTTATAAACTGACTGTAGTCAATGACATTTTTGTTTTAAGACCATTTTATAAAATAATATTAGTAATAGCAATAGTGGTAATGATGAATTAAGGGTATAGTAATAGGAGTTTCTTCTCTCATTTTCCTGCGTCCTTTCTTGATGTTTGGGGCTAATTAGTTCTACAGGGTTTTCAACAGCTGCTGCTTACCGATTATCATGAGCTATATGGGTTTTGCTTTGCCTTCAGTGTCACTATTGGCCACTACAACTAAGGAAAGAACAGTCATGTTTTAGGCAGGTAATAGCAAGCTCCTCGCTTCAAGTTTTTTTCATTGAATAAACTACCACAGAAGATTAATTTTGAAAGAATATAGACTTAATAGATATTGACTGTTCTCACAGGAAAATATCCAAATAATGAGTTATAATAGCCAGTTAACAATTAACAATCCACATGCACTACTGTGCAACCCTCTAGCAAAGGCAGTGGTAAGAAACTGCCTGACTAAAGAATGTAAGAAATCACCTGACCACATGCAAGCAGCTTTAGTGTGTAAGTCAAAGTTGTCACTGTGCTTAATTTAAGGGGAGCAAAACATGAAGTCTAAAATAACTTATTAATGCTAGTAAAACCAGATAGGCCAATGTTTAAATAAATTGTTGAAATTTTGCAAGATTACTTGAGCCTAAAGCCTTTTGCGAGAACTGAAAATTAAGATTATATCAGAAGTCTCAGACGAACAGTTAGAGTATACCTGCACATACTGCTGGACTGTGTAGACTATAAGAAAATTGTCAACTTGGTGAAGGTCTTAATGATACACTGAGGGACAAGCTTGTATGCAATCTGTATTATGGATACCCTCAGACCGGATACTGTCAAAAAAAAAAAACCTCTGAAGTTGAGCATTTAGCACAGAATTTCAGTAGACACCACTGCAGAGCATACTAAAATTACAACATACAATTCTGGAATATCATATAAACATAATTTATTGTGGCAGGAAAATGAGAAAAGCATCACTGGTGGGATAAAGCATATCATAATGCAAATGACTGTTGGCTTAAAGAGAGACAATGTAGAATATTTCACAGTTTAGGGCACACACAACATGCTGAGCTGATAAGAAGCACAATAGAGAGAAACAAAAGGTACATGCTTAGAAATTTCTTAAACATGAAACAATAAATGTGCATAATAAATGTGCATACCTTTGAGCAAGAAATGGGTTCAAATCAAGAGACAGACTCTGAAAGGTAGAGCTTGTTATACCATGAATTATACAGCATTTTGGACTGAGACCACAGAATCAAATGGTTCATATCAAGGATGGCTGAGTCAAACTAAAAATAAAACTTGAGGTTTTGCATTGTCTACAGTTTTAGCAACCAGTCATGACCATCTGTTCCCACAGGTATAACTGTAAAAAAAAATATATATATATAAATATATATATTATATCTATATCTCTATCTATCTACATATATATATATATATATATATATATATATATATATATATGGGTTCCCTTCATATGAATGAAAGTTCATATGAACAAAACCTGGAAGATCGGGACCAGATGTTTGACACCGTAGAACATCGAAAACCCAGAAGCGCGAAATTTAAAATCCCGACATTACGGGATTGTGTTTAGCGCTTTTGGTGTTCCGATGCCCATAAGTATGTATGTGTAAGTGTATGTTTGAGGGGTAGTGGTGTGTGTAAGTGTGTGTTGTGAGTGTGGTGTGTGTTTGTTTGGGAATGTAATGTGTGGGTGTGAGTATGCCTGGTGTGTCTGTTTGTGCGATGTCGGAGTTATGAGTGCAAAATTTACATTCAGACATTATGGGACTGTGATCTAGTGATGCTGGTATTGTGATGCCGGTAAGTATGAATGTGTAAGTGTGTGTTTGAGGGGTAGTGGTGTGTGTAAGTGTGTGCTGTGAGTGTGGTGTGTGTTTGTTTGGGAATGTAATGTGTGGGTGTGAGTGTGCCTTGTGTGTCTGTTTGTGTGATCTCGGAGTTTGAATAATAAAGAAGGGGGTTGTGGGGGGTGCAGGGGGGCTTGCCCCCCTGCCTATACGGTTTGTAGTATTGTGTGTTAGGTACTTTGGGGTTGTTGTGTGTGTATGTGTGTGTTTGTGATGTTAGTGTTGGTGTTTCGTGGTTTTGGGTTTCGTGGTTGTGAATGTTCTTTGTTGTGGGGTTTCGTTGATGTGGTTTCGTTGTTTTGGGTTTTAGTGAAGTGGGCTGTCGTTGTAATGAAGTAGATCCATATATATATATATATATATATATATATATATATATATATATATATATACTTTTCTTATTTATTTATTTTTAGTCAGCTGATCCGGCGACTAGACTTCAGCAAAAGTGCATTTTCGCTGAAGTGGGCATCTACTTTTCTTTTTCAAAGTAATGAAATTTCGACGATATATATATATATATATATATATATATATATATATATATATATATATATATATACTTTTCTCCGTTGAAATTTCATTACTTTGAAAAATAAAAGTAGATGCCCACTTCATTAAAAGTGCATTTCAATGAAAGTGCACTTTCGCTGAAGTCTAGTTGCCGGATCAGCTAACTAAAAATAAAAAACACACAAAAAATTATTTTTCAGGGGGGCAAGACCCGCTGCACCCACCCATGTGGGGGGATGAGCCCCCCACACCCCCCTACTTAAATATAGCAACTCCGAGATCATATTACAGCGAGGAAAAGGGAATATTCCCATTCCGCGCTGTATTGTGATATCCGTACTCAGTTTTTGAAGTTTCAGTACTTCGAACAAGTGGTCTCGCACAAGTGGGTTTCGAGAAAAAATGTCTCTTACAGGCAAAATAAATGCTACTGTAACTTATAATGGCATACCACATCTGGTAGATCTTTATATGCTACATAATGGATAATCTGATAAGAATAGACTGACATTTCATTAAATATTGAATGCTTCAATATCTAGATGTGCTACTACAAAAGAAATATTTACAACTGCTCTCAGATTCACAATATATATTTTTTGAGTAAGCTATAGGCACTCAAAATGGTATTAAAACTACTAACAATACTAATAATGCCATATCAAAATTTCAGAAATTCCATCCAATCCCATATGCACTCAATTCAATGGTGAAAGTGGGTTTGTAAACTGAAGATATCACATATTTGTGGGGACTAGCTTTAAGGTAACCATTAATACTGTGCTCCACCCTATCTAGTATCATTTTCTTCTCCTCAGGGATATAGTTGCTTCTCTAGCATGAGAGGAACATGTTTCTAAGATCAATTTGTCTCAGACCTACCTACAAAAGGAAACTCAATATTCATCCAATACATTTCTGGCAGTTACCACCAATAAAGTATTGCTCCAGTAAAATTCTTGTTTTTGGCATAGTATTTGCTCCAGTAGTTTGACAAAGAGCCACATACCTTAGCTGGGATGAAATGTTACCTTGATAATATTGTAGTGAATGTGAACAATGATGACTACCATATTGAAAACTCACAGAAATTATTGACCAGATTGAGTGAGTATGGCTTGAGAGCCGATAAAGTCAAGTGTGAGTTTTTCAAGAACAAAACTTCATACTGTGTACACCTCATTAATAAAAAATGCTTTATCAATGAAGTGTGATGGTCATTTTGCTGCTTTTATATGCAGCACTTTAAATTTGCTGATAAGCTGTTTACAAATATTTAAGAATATTAGTTGTGTTAGTGGCACATAGCAGCAAACAGCAGAACTGTAAAATCTGTTTTCTTCCCTCATCTGCAGTAATGTCTTAGAATGATAGAATCATACAATATACAAGGCAAATGGGCCAGAAGGCCATTTATACCTTGTCAGTATCCAGCCTAGGCCATACCTCCCTTTTGAACTAGGGACAGACCAGTCATATCAAGGATGAATTTATGAATGCCCACCCAATGATCTAAGAAAATGAATCACACTGCTTAATTTGGAAGTTTGTTACAGAGAAGGGACTTAGGATGTATAACAAATCTATTTCTCTACCTTGTATTGTATATTTCTTTATGTAGATTGAGGTCTGTGGTCCTATTATTTGTAGGAATGCTTGATTATGAAGGTATAAGAAGTCCGGTGCTATTGGGTCCCTTATGATTAGGTAAGCAAGGAATATTTCACTCCTAAGGACTATAAAGGATGCTGAATACAGGATAGGATTTCCATTATCTCTTGGTAGCTCAGTTTTTAAGCTCCTCAGGAACCTCTGTGTTCTTTTCATTTGCTTTATGTGTGTGTTTATCTCCCAAGGGGGGCATTGTATTCTATGATTAGCCTAATCAGTGCAGAATACAAGGGGGTATAGACTTCTATTAATCTTGAAGATGCACATTTTGCAATGAGTTGTGCAAGGTCAGATGTCTTCCTAACCACCATTGCAACATGATGGTCAAATGAGAGGGAACTATTCACCCTTGTTCCAAGATCTCTCACTACATTTTCATTTTGAAGTTGGATGCTATCTGTATTATAAACCAGACAGTGGGACTGTTTGCCAAATTTGGCAATATTGCACTCTTTGGTGTTTAATTTGAGTCCAGTTTTAGTACAGCAATTATTAAGAAGTGTAAGCTCATGTTGGAGTGCCTGTGTGTCAAAGGAAAATTTCAGGATGGCACCATGTTTACAATCATTAGCATACTTTGTTAGCCAGTGATCCTGTTTTGTGATTTGGAGATCAAAGAAGTAAATGCTGAAGGCCCCAAGGTAGATCCCTAAGAAACTGCACTGGTCACCTTCATGTTCTCGTGTGCATAGTAACAAAGAGCAGGGTTAGATGTCATACAAGTAATACAGACGTAATACACCTTACAGCTGGTGCTGCTCTGTATGACAGGCATTAATGAAAAGTGCAGCTCTGACATATTGCTTAGATTTCCAACTGCCATTTAATTTTGCATGAGCTACAGAGAAAGGAGAGGTGCTGCAAATTTCTAGTAATCTTCATGTGTTAACGTGTGTACAAGACCTTTATGGTAAACAGTGTCAAATTCTTTGTTTATGTCAAGGAACAGAGCAGCTGTATTTTTTTTTACCAGCTGTTAACTTTATTGAGGGTTGAGCAGATGCTATGACCTGATCAGAAGCCGTGTTGAAATTTTTAGTATGTTGAGCTAGTGGAGGTGTTATATAAGCTGTTTAGGTTTTGAGAACATCTGTTAACAGACCAGTAGCTGATTCTAAAAGGGTCACTCCCTTTGGGTATTGAGATCAGCCTATCACTTTTCCAAATACATGATCCTTGGTGCTCCATAAAGCTTGCACTTATTAAAACATTAAAAGGCCGAGAATGTAAATTCCAATTTAGAGTACATAGGTTCATGGTAGGGAGCCATGTTTTTTTTTTTTTACTTTGGCATGCTGTCAATTTACAAAAGTGACTGATAGTAAGAGAAGGTAATTTAGTGTCTCTCATGTTTTATATCTACACATGAGACTTGTACTTGTCGGAAATCAAAAAGATGGTGGCTGCAATGTCTATATATGGTATGTAGCAAGAAGGGATTGCTGCTACTGTTGAAGTCTTTACTAAAAGTCTGTTTAATCAATTCCAGCACTGGATTGGATACCATGGATTGTGTTGCTGGTAGGTAGTATAATATTGTTATTTAATCTGCCAAATTTGCTGATGGGATTAAAGAATTATGCAGGCCTTCTCCTCCTTAACACATCATGACATATCTGTGGATAATAAATATATATATGTATATATATATATATATATATATATATATATATATATATATATATATATATATTTTTTTTTTTTAGAGGATTGAATCCATCATTTTTATTAGCAGAAAAAAGTACAACTCTGAAGCTATGTAAATAATAGAAATTATACAGTCTTGTCAACTGTCCAATATCTAATGTGAGACACATAAAGAAATGAAAAGAACTGTAATAATTAAGTATCATAAGAGGTTCTGGGAAGAATTTGGTTCAGTTCATTTGTCAAATCTAGGCTTAGTTTTTAACAACTAAAATAACACTACAGATAAAAACATTAAAACATCACAAAATATTTGCTGGCATTCTTTAAAGGTTGTTAAATCTAAGAAATGATCTAAAATAAGATGTAGAAATCCAAATTCATTGTAAGATTCAGTAGCAGGAGCATCAGATTACAAACACAGATGTGTCTTGTGAAATAAAAAGCCCTTAATGGACCTCTTGAAAAGCACTAATAAAGGCTTTAACCTCAGCTATTACAGTAGAAAATCCCACAGGTTAGGAGCATGAGAAGCAAAGTACTTTAACTCCGAATGCTTCCGATGGACTCTAGGAATCCTTAGTAGTCTTCAATGGACAGGGAAGAAGGCAATATGGGTGATACTCTACCAGCAGATACTTAATGTAAGTGGAATTCAAGCAATGTAGATTCAATATGTAGTAACTAACTGAATTCTGACCTAAATGTAACTACTAGCAAGAGCAGATGATAAAAAAGATAGTGTTATGTAAGTACTAAGATCCAGTGAGCATTCTTGCTGCTTTTAGCACAACCTGAAGAAAGCTCAAGACATAATTAGCAACCTTGGAATTGTTCAGGTGCAATGCAACTAAGGCAATTGCACCAGAAGAGAGAGAGAGAGAGAGAGAGAGAGAGAGATATTCTCTGATAGAATAACATGTTTGACTTGGTCAGTATTCCTTAGACAAAGTACAAACATTTTAACAACAGCTGTCACCTGGTCCCAAGTACCAGCTGGTTTTAAAAGATAATGTAAAAATATCTCATTCACAACACAGACATCTACCTATTGAATCCACAGATGACAACAGTGGAAAATTATAGGATAATGCAGGGTCTCAAATTGACATGAATAGTCATTTACTTGTTTGTAGTCTGTCAGTTGCTGAGCAAGTGCCGGCACTGCAAAGTAAATTTACTGAAATCCATTTTCAGAACCAATAGAACTTGCCCTTTGCCCCAGTGTTGTGCAGTTGTGGAGTTGAGATATATATATATATATATATATATATATATATATATATATATATATATATATATAAGAATAGTGATGTGGGGGTCCACTTCATATGGGGAGTGAAGTGAGGTTTGTTCTGAACAAAAAAAAAAAACAACTAGTTTGAAGTTTAATGAATTGGGGATTTCGGTGATTCACTTTTGTTGGTTTAGCACTCACTGAAAGTTCCTTCAGTAACTCAACATGATGATGCTTTGGTTTTATATTGGTTGGATAGTTGACAACTGTCCCTGTTCAATGAAGGATGGCTTCCAGACTTCCCTTGAGAGATAACAAAGATAAAAATATGCCCTGACGGGGGAGGGAAATAAAAATAATACTTTAAACCCCTGTATTAAATGGTACCTCTAGGTGGAGGCATATGCATGATTAATAACATGGAACATAGTATGGAGCCCTAAAGAACCTTCCAGTGAAGAGGGAGATTTACAGATGAATAAATTCTCAAAAAATACCCTTTGACTGCTTTTTTCAAATCCAGAAGTAAACTGCCTCAGCAATGTGAGTGATAAACAGGTTCATAAAAGTTTCAACATGGATACATGATTCAATGTGCGAATGTAGGAGAGATATTAATGAAGGTCATTACTGAATAATAACTCTGCTCTGTGGCAACCATGTGGTTACTAACCACTTTAAAAAAGGGCAGCCTATTTGTCCTCTGTCAATTTCTGAAGCCGGAAGGAACTGGATCTAAGAGGTCACTGAAAATTAGATAGGATCAAGTTGCACTGCATCTACTGTCTCTTTAACCTCACCTAGAAAAGAAAGTTTAGACACTGAAAAATAACTCTAAAGACTGTTGATTTTTAAGAATAAAAATGAAATCTCTGTCAGCTTAGATGGAAAGATCACTCTTTCTTACTGTGAACCAGGCAACCATAAACATATCTTACTCAATAATTTCCAGCAATACTTTTTCAGCCTCCATCACTTAAATTTCAAGGGCATTTGTTATTGGGTAAAACAATACCATATTTATGTATTAAATTCCATTCTTGATGGTTTCAACTTTGATTGGAAAAAAAAAACAATTTCATCACGTACACTGGCAAAAAATTCCTTATAACTGATTAAAGCATTTTTTTTCTTTGATTTGAGTTGCCTAGCAGTTGGCTTAGCTGATGAAGAAGTTGTTAACAAGATGTTCCCTATGGTCTAGTGGTGCAAAGTTTGATTCCCTGTGTCTCCATTGCCTAACTGTGTGATTCTGAGCAAGTTACTTAACCAGACAACGCTCCCAGGCTGAATCTGAAAAACATCCATGGAGATCAGTGCTCTACTTTGGAATAAAAATAAATAGGCTATACATGCTGGAATGCATAACCTGTCCACAGCTATAAAGAAATCTCCCTGGATAGCTTCATATGGGAGATTTCTGTTTGATAAACAGAACACTGATACAAAATGTAAGTCTTTTTAAAAGGACTGTCTGCATCCAATGGCATTACAGCCTTCAGCCTTTTCTTCTCAAAGAGCTAAGTTTATGGTCATACCACAGATTATAAACATCAGTAGAGGAAGATCATACATGGGAAGGGGCAGTTTGATCATAAGTACCTATGACAGCAGTATTACATGCTATTTCTAATGAACCCGAATCTCTTGCATCATCGTCCCACATCCCTATTAAGTTATCAAAAACACATTCTATCGAATGCATTTTCACTGAACTGTAAATAGCGAACTGGGAAAGAAGTCGCTTGGCTGCTTCATTAGTTTGCTGTGTTTTGCACTGTAGTGCGGTCTCGGAGTGTGGTCTCACAGATTCCCTTATCTGGTATGGCTCCCGAACGTAAATGTGCAATAGTTACTGACCTTAGGGTTAGGGTGCAGGTTAAGGTAAGTGCATATCTAGTAATGTATTTAGCGTACACTTTAGGGTTAGAAGTAGAGTTTAGTTAAGTGTATATATGTTTACTTTTTGTGGGGGGTTAGAAATAGGGTTAAGTTAGGTGGATATATATTTTCAACTGTTTACTTTTTTATTTTGGGTTAGAAGTAGGGTTAAGGTAGCTATGTATGTGTTTTAGCTGTTTACGTTTTTTTTTTGTTGGAACAGCGATTTCTTTCCCTTGGAAAGAAATTGCTGTTCTGAGCTGTTGATATTTTCAGCTTTCAGTGTAATGGGGTCGATCATTCATTGTTCGCTGTTTTCAGCATTCGATGATGTGATATAGACCCATCGTCCCATGGCAGTTGTTGAGGCATAAAAAAGCAGATTTTTATAAGCATCCAAACATGTAGTGATGTAAAAACCAGGAAAACAGAGTATTACATTTTTTAAATAGATGTTTACATTTTGTTCCTGTTATAGGCAAGCTATACCCAGACCAGTGTTTAGTAATTAGATGTCTAATAATGAAATCTCATGTTATCATGTTTACTGAGGTCACACTAGATGCATTATTTCCATGTACTTATTTTTTGTTGTGAGAAAAACAAGGCAATCATGGTAAGACAAGCACAGTCCCCGGGATTCATGAAGCTTGCGCCAGACGCAGGTGTAGCGTCGGCGATCTAACGACAAATATGGCCACAGAGCTATTCAGGTACGAGCTGTTTCCACATGCACTACCAGCATATGCCAAAGCTGTGCAGCTCCTGGCACATGTATGCTAATTACCCCATGCGCAGCGGTATAGCATGCAAATGAAGGTATATAGCGATTCATGAAGTGGTGCAGGAGTAAGCATGCAGAATTGTAAACCAAAACAAATGGTTTACATTTTTTCAAATATAAAATCAGAGCCATGACAGCGGACCAAATTCATGTATTATAATGTTAATATATGCCAATGGCTAAATATATAGCCATTGGCATAAAAAAACATGCACAACACATAAAAAAGAACATTTAATGTCATGGCCACACTAACGCAAAGTAAAATCGCAGTGCATCGGTGCGCAAATGGGATCACAATGAAAATATATTTATATGTAATAAAACTGCAATGTAACACATTTCATGAATTCCCCATAATACTCAATAGCACGCATGCTACACCACAACCATGGCGCAAGGGTTGCTAAGGGTCTGTGACAGTGTTTTGCTCGGTAACTAGGAATTAGTTGTCAATGCCATGCAAATGAGACAAGTAATACTGAACCACAAACTCCTAACCAGCGTAAGGATGTACCTCACAGCATAGCAGTACAACACCAAGGTGTGGCCTGGAGATAAAGATGACATCAAGAGAGGGGTGCACCACCTTAGCTGTAAGCGCATTGGAGCATTGCTAATCCGGGTTGCCTGTTGCTAAGCAAAGCCGCAGAATAGGGGTGTTGAAGTAGCCATAGCTTTGCTTAGCTGAGAGCACACAAGGTAACTGAAAGTGCATGTGAACGTGGATAAAAACGCTCTCGAAACCTGGTAAACGGCTGTGCTCGGCACGCACCACAGCTGAAACAGGAAGGATATGGGAATTCAATAAAGAAATTCTGCAGCATGGTAATTGGAGTAAAAATGAATAATTAACACCTAGGAACTCACAGTGGGCCATTGACAACAGCTAACAAGGCTGCTAGCAGCTATATGCAGAACAGGAAAGGGGAGGTGCCGTACTGCAAAGAAAAGAGAACTGTCACAACAGAACAAAGCAAACTTGCAGTAGATCAGCTACATAACACAATTTGCTACACAATCCTGGGTTGGGAAAGTACAAAACAAGAAAGCAGGCAGCTGGATGCATGCCTGACAATGGGAGGGGAATTGGGTTGAAAAGTGAAGGAAAGGGCAATAGATGAATCATGGCAGCCAAGCGTAAGTCAACACCAAAGGCCCCACAATAGCAGTACCTGCTGTAAAATCCATAATTAAGATACCCTGCAGCTGGAATTGCACATGCACACCCAATTACACCAGCAGCATCCATTGCACAATAGCATAAAGTGTGAAAGTACCTCACACACAATTGTGTATTCCCAGACACTCTGCACCATTGGTGTATACAGATGGGGAACTTTTAATATGTACATGTTAGAGGCTGCCGTAGTTTTGATTCACCAGCATGGGTTGGAGACTGACGGTGGTGTGGAGGGTGATGCTGACAACCATCTCAGGCACCGGAGGAGGAGAAGAGTGTTCAGACCCAGGGTAACCTACCAGGGGCTACATGATCTGGAGATAGTAGAGCATTACAGGGTGGACAGGGACACCATACAGCAACTTGTTGAGCTGTGCTGGTCATGCCTCAGAGCCAGAAATAACAGAGGGGAACCCATCTCAGTGGACACGAAGGTATGTGTAAGCTTGAGAATACTAGCCACAGGTACCTTTCAAAGCCCAACTGGGGATATCATGGGGATTTCACAGGCATCAGCATCCAGGGTTCTCCATCAGTTTCCTGGATGCCATGTTACCACATGCCACTGAGCACATATACTTCCCCCGAACGCAGGAGGAGTTGGCCAGCAATATGCGTCTCTTCCACCATGTGGCAGACTACCCGAAGGTACTGGGTGCAATAGACTGCATGCACATACACATCAAGACACCACCCGGTGAGCAGGGTAGGTGCTACATAAACCGCAAGGGATACCCCTCCATCAACTGGCAGGTCATGTGCAATGCCCAGGGCATTATCATGGATGTGTGTGCTGGCAGCCCTGGAAGCTATCACGACTCCCACATCTGGCATGCCTCACAGCTGTATCAAGTATTTGCCAGGGGGGACATCCCATATGGCCACCTGGTGGGGGATGCTGGCTATGCACTGGAACCGTGGATGATGACTCCCATCAGAAATGCACACACACCCATGCAAGAACACCATAATGAGGCACACACAGAAACCAGAATCATCATAGTGTTTGGGATGCTGAAATCACAGTTCTGTTGCTTGGACATATCTGGAAGAGCCTTGCAGTACTCTCCAGGTATATGTGCCCACATCTTCATAGTATGTGCCATGCTACACAATATGATCCTGCAGAAACAGCTGCAGCAGGGACAGAATGGCAAAGGCCCTCCACAGCCCACCACCATTGCCAAGGGCCCCACAGGCACAGATGGACTCAGACTGTTAGAAAAATATGTATTAATGTGTGTATAGTTTGTAAATCCGTACATCGTGAACACTTGGTTCACCAGCTGTACCATCCCCCCTGTTGAGACATGGCACTGCCCATGGCTCAACAAAGCTGCATATCTAAACAAATTAGACGGCAATATCGGTTTCCCTTCTTTAGAGATGTACAGCCCCTTTTCGAGAATTGCTCCTCGTTTTACCCATCTTTGTTTTTCAGTTTACGTAGTAAGTGTTTGCATTGTCTTTAACATTTCTAAGTCTAAAATCTCAGAGGGTTGTAGTTCCCCATCCAAAAGTTAATTTTAGAAAGTTCTTAGAAGATTTTCAAGGAATGAGGCTGAGTTATAATTTAAACGGAGAAGAGGTAGAAAAAGTAGTCAGACAAATTGTGGGACCAGATTGGCACATGATTTATGGGCGACTGGAATCCCCGTGATATTGCGCTCAGGCCCCTCCCATATAGCAGCGCAGTGTTAGACAACAGAGTGAAAGGTCTTACAGACTGAATCTCTGAGAAATGGAAGCTTAGGGCAGACTGGACTTGCATTAATCAATGCATCCAACAGGAAGGTGAAGCTATTGACCGATATTATGCCAGACTATTAGAATGTTTTAATAACCATTGTGGAATGCAGGTTCCTGAAGATCAGACACACGATTCCCCATACGAGCAGCAGTTAAAGAATGCATTTTTGAAAGGCAGTATTGCACCTATAAGCAGCTTTATTACAAAACACATGGTAGATCATCGTACAAGCAGGTTACAATCATTGCTTGAATATGCTAGGCATGCCGAAAGGCATTTTAATAGCAAAAAGAAAAAGAAAGCCCAAGTATTTTCTGTGGAAGATGGAGCAGAAGTTTATAGTACAGTCCGGGAACAAGGGCAAGAGAAATTCCCAGGGAAACAAACAATCTGATCAACGATCAGAGGACTTTGAAGGGCGAAAGAAAAGGGGTGAATGTTTTAAATGCAGTAAGAAAGGACACTTGGCAAGGGATTGCAAGAAAAACAAGAAGGCAACCACGGAGGATAAGGAGGGTGAGGACTGACTATATGGTAGTCAGGAATCACTAGAAGGGGATAACAGAGAAAGGACAAATGAGTATGTGATAGAGGGAGTAGAGAATGTGACAGAAGAAATAGAGGAAGTGCAAAGAAGTCACGGATAGTGAAGAAAACGAAATATTTGATTTGGCTTTATTGAGCTTAGAGCTCTATTTAGCAGACACAAAACCAGAAGTTACACTCCTGGTAGAAGGGAGGGAAGTCAGATTCTTGTGTGACTCAGGGGCATCACGGACCCTGGTACATCCCTCCAAACTGCCAGAGAATTCAGAGTCACCTGATTACATATTAGTGAAAGCAACTAATGGACAGCTGTATCAGGAGCCCCTCTCCCATAATATTGTAATAACTGATCCTGTTTCAGGATTGACCCAGAAAAGCAAAATTGTGGTATCTGCAAAATGCCCAGTAAACCTCTTGGGCAGAGACCTTATGCAGCTATTTGGTATAGCAGTAGTTCCAACTATGCAGGGTATGGAAGCACAGTGACAAATTGATACCTTTGTACTGCAATCGGAGGGTGAAATGTTTTATTGGTACAGCCAGGACTTGGTTACGACTGGTCCAGGGGCAGTGACCAAAGAGTTGATGAATGTAGCCATCAGCAAGTTCCCATTGATAAACAGCATTTGTTGCACTGTACTCTGTATTATTGTAATACACCAGGACCTGATAAGGAATATGAGCAACAATTGTTTAGAAATCGTGCAAACAGATTGGTATTACGCAATCTGTACTGGGACACAGAAGGGAACAGTGTAGCCAGCTGTTCATTGCCCCAGGAGTTCTTTGCACTCTATAAATCTAATTAATTACCACATGTTAGCTTGACTGAGGACAAGAATGTAAAATGGGTAGACTTAGGAGAAAAAGTTACAAGATGGGAAAAACAGACAGAGTTAGAACTGTCAGAACAGGGAATACAAATGCAGAAGCTGAATTGGATAACTCAGACCCACCCAGCTGTACACTTGCAGTCTAGCAAGGACAGCTGACTGGCACTCCTATTGAAGGAGGAAGAGAATGCCTTACAGAATATACCAGAAAATCTCTGGTCAACAGGAAAATCAGATGTAGGACTTATTCGTACAGCGGGACCAGTTACTATTACGCCAAAGTCAGCATTTAGACCACAAAAGAGACAGTATCCCTTAAGAAAATATGCAGAGGTAGGAATCAAGCCTATTATAGCAGCTTTACTTAAGGAAGGGGTGCTGGTGGAATCTCCTGATTCACCATGTAACACACCCTTATTTTCTGTTAAGAAAGTGAATGGAGAGTGGCGTATGGTCCAAGATTTACAAGCTGTAAATGATGCAGTAATACCAAGGGCACCTAGGGTGCCAGACCCACACACCCTGTTAAATGATTTAAAACCTCAACAGAAATATTTTTCTGTGGTAGATATCAGCAATGCGTTCTTTTCGATACTGATACACCCTGACAGCCAGCATTGGTTTGCATTCACATTTCAGGGGAAAAGGTATATATATACATGACTACCACAGGGGTATTGTGAAAGTCCAACAATATTCTCACAAGAAATGGTAAGCAACTTGGCGGTATTTACCCCACCAAGAGGTAGTCAGATTTTGCTTTATGTTGACGATATCCTGCTGGCGTCCCCCACCCAGCAAGATTGTAAAGAAGATACCATAGCGCTATTACAATTACAATAGCCACTGAAGGACATAAAGTAAACAAAAATAAACTGCAGCTTTGGAAAAAACAAGTTAAATACCTAGGATATGTAATATCCAAGGAAGGTAGGACATTAGATGAGGACAGAAAAATAGCGATTTTACAAGCACCAAAACCCACTACCAAGAAGGAAATGATGTCCTTCCTGGGTACGACTAATTTTTGTCGGAGTTGGATTCCAAACTATGCCTTGGAATCTGCACCATTGACTAACCTGATTTATAAAAAGCCTATGGCAGCACAGGATTTATTACAATGGACACCAGAAGCAGAATCTGCTTTCTGCAAATTGAAACAGTTAATAACGTCCTCATTAGTTTTGGGATTACCAAACTATCATAAACGTTTTTCCAAACTGTAGATTGTAAGCAAGGTTATATGACATCAGTGTTAACACAGCAGCATGGGGACAAGCAACGCAATATTGCTTATTATTCATCACAACTGGACCCAGTGGCACGGTCTTTACCTCACTGTGTACAGGCAGTAGTTGCAGCTGCAATGGCAGTACAGGCTTCTGCCTCAGTAGTGTTGTTCCACCCTCTCACATTGAGAGTGCCTCATGCAATCGTGATTATTTTACTACAAGAGAATGTAGCATATCTTTCCCCTGCTAGGCATCTTTCCTGTATGACTATATTGTTGAGCCAACCTCATATGACAATTGAACAATGTACGACTTTGAACCCTTCTACCTTGCTCCCAACCCCTGCAGATGGCACACCACACAGCTGCCTGCAGGTGATTGAGCAAAAGACACTGTCTAGAAAAGATCTTACGGATGTTCCCTTGGATGATGCCGAGGTGACATACTACGTGGACAACTCATGCAAAAGGGGTCCTGCAGGGCAGAATGTAGTAGGCTATGTAGTAGTTTCTGACACAGACATTATAGAAGCGAAATCTTTACCACATAGTTTATCTGCATAGGCAGCAGAATTGATTGCCTTGACACGGGCATGTACCCTAGCAAAGGATAAATGTGTGAACATTTTTACTAACAGCCAGTATGCTTTTTCTACTGTACATGTTTTTGCGCAACAGTGGAAAAATCAAGGAATGATAACATCTACTGGAAAACCAATCAATCATGCGCAGTTTATTTTAGATCTTTTAGAATCTATTCAGTTACCTCAGAAAGTAGCTATTTGTAAATGCACAGCTCATACCAAGCAACAGGACAGGATTTCAAATGGTAATGCGAGAGCTGATACAGCTGCAAAGCAGGCAGCTTCAGAAGTATTTCTTTTGAATGAGGAGCTACAACCCTCTGAGATTTTAGACTTAGAAATGTTAAAGACAATGCAAACACTTACTACGCAAACTGAAAAACAAAGATGGGTAAAACGAGGAGCAATTCTCGAAAAGGGGCCGTACATCTCTAAAGAAGGGAAACCGATATTGCCGTCTAATTTGTTTAGATATGCAGCTTTGTTGAGCCATGGGCAGTACCATGTCTCAACAGGGGGGATGGTACAGCTGGTGAACCAAGTGTTCACGACGTACGTATTTATAAACTACTCTAAAAAATGTTGTTCGTTATGCCACATTTGTAATAAACATCATGCACAAGGGGCATTAATGCCCAAGCAAGGGAGTTTCCCTACACCACCGTATCTGTTTCATACTATCTGTATGGATTTCATAGAGTTGAATAAATGTGAAAATAAGAAGTATTGTCTTGTCATTGTAGGTATGTTTTCCTGATGGGTGGAAGCCTTTCCGACTAAAAATCCAGATGCTACGACTGTGGCCAAAGTGCTTGTTAAAGAAATCATCCCTAGATATGGCATTCCAGAAAGGATCTACAGTGACAATGGCACACACTTCGTGAATCAGACCATACAGCAGTTAAGTAAACATTTTTGTATTTCACTAAAGAATCATTGTGCGTATCACCCGCAATCAGCAGGGCTAGTAGAGAGGCATAATGGGATTTTAAAGAGTAAGCTAAGAAAATTAATGACAGAAACACAGAGAAACTGGGTGTACTGTTTGCCCCTAGCACTGTTGAGCATGAGAACTGTTCCGAATGCAAAAGGATTGACTACTTTTGAAAAGCTCTTTGGAAGGGCTTACTATATACCTCAGTGGAAATCTCTCATGCCCGCAGACCAGGAAGCTGACAGTACATTTGCAGAGTATATGCATAATTTGTTAAATTCTAAACATTTGTTGCAGTTAAATTCTGTTTCAGATAAAGAACGAACCAGACTGTCAGAAGTAGCAGTGTCCCCTGGAGCGTGGATCTGGCTGAAGATAGTTAAGAAGAAAAATTGGGCGTCTCCGAAGTGGGAAGGTCCATATCAAGTGCTTTTAGCAACACCCACTGCAGTCAAAATTGTGGAGCATGCCTCCTGGATCCACTTGACGCACTGTAAATTAGTTAAAAACTTTGAACTGGACAAAAATCTTGTTACATGCCAAGAGCAAAAATGATAGAGTCCAGAAGAAGCAGGAAAGCAGAACAACCCTTTCCTCAGAAGTATTGCATAATCATCCTGTTAACTGTATTTGTAACAATAATCTTTTTGTTGTGGCCTTTTCTTTTCCCAGCCACACAGACTGAACTGAATAAATGTGAAGCATTACTCATAAACTGGCATCCAAACTTTAACACTTACCAGGCAATTAAATATGTGTATGCTGAGACTTTCAATGTTTTGAATTGCTAGATTTGCACAGCTTTGCCGACAGCATACAGGGGTTATTAATGACTACAGTCCCCCTAGGGGTCAATGAGACCTTGGAGAACTTGATTTATGATACCTCAACCATTACAGCACAAGATAAAATAGCATTGCACTTGTCTGTTCCACAAAAGGGAACTGTGTGTTTTTATAAAAATGACACTCTTCAGGTGGGTTGGAGCAATTGCAATGTGACTGTTCCTTATAGATGTTATACTAAAGGTAACAAAGTAGATCTTTATTGCAATACAAACTATGATTAATTTCTTGGATTGATGCACAGAACACTTGATGAAGTAAAACATAATTCTGTTCTTTATAAACAGCTATCTATAATTGATAGAAAAATGTTTCATGCAGGGCGAGTGTATATTCATAGCAAGGTTACTACTAAAGTAGAGGACTGTTATTTTGTGTGTGGCAGAAAGGCATACAAATGGTTACCTGAGAATTGGTCCGGCAGTTGTTTTTTGGGTTACCTGGTTCCGGCCATACGACACACTGCAGTTTTGCCTCATGGGAAAATTTGAAATGTCCGAGAAGTCATCAAAAAACCTGTAAATCCAGTGGGACAAATTGATGCACGTTGGAAAGACCATCACTCTCTAGGTAAAGGACTGACACACATGGAGTTGAGTGATAGCGTTATATCGTGGGCAGGCATATTACCAGCATACGGAGCAGTGAAATCGATCTGGGAGCTGAGAAAACTGTCAAAACTTCTCGAAGTAATGAACAACGCAACTTTTTCTGCTCTTGAATTGGTGACTGATGAACTGAATGCTATGAGAACTGTAGTGCTCCAAAACCGCATGACTCTCGACTTCACCCTAGCGGCGAGAGGTGGTACTTGCGCTTTAACCCAAGAAGAATGCTGTTCGTATATTCCTGACCATAAACACGAGATAGACAATCATCTTGAGGTAATTCAGCAAGTGTCGGCCATGACCAAACCAGGCCCAAACCCACTGACGGACTTTTTCCAGAAATGGTTTGGGGGGTGGGGTACCATCCTAATGAACATCCTGATTGTAATTTGTGTAGGTATGCTCCTACTGGGAGTATGTGTTTGTTGTGGTATCCTCTGCATGAAAAGACTGATTAAAGACTTTATAGACATGTCATTTTCCGAAACCTTATATCAAAGTACTGAGTTTGAAGAACTGTTAAAAGACTAAAAATGCTTTCATAAGTTTAAACTGAATGACTCTCTTAACTGCAAATCCTGAGTGGAAGAGGTTAGGAGAAGAAAACAAACTGTTTATGCTTATTTTGAAAGTAGAATAAAAGTATTAATAGAGGGGAAATGTTAGAAAAATATGTATTAATGTGTGCATTAGCAATATGCTTAGTGCATTTAGAACTTGAAAAGGGTTAACACATTTATTCTATTTCATACTGCATAAATCTGTACAAACTGCAGTTGCTTTCTGACCTTGTACTGTTAGCTAAAATCTTGCTTGTGCCTTGGAAATTTACTGAGAAGCCGGTGATTTCTGCTTGCGTTAGGAAAATAATGAATAGAACAATACTACTTGTATGAAACTTAGACAAGAAGTTCCACTGTGCCATGAGAAAATGCACAGCTGTAGAAGTTACAGATAATTAGTACAAAGCCTGCTTGAAAATATGAACTGCAATCAGGATTTGCTTATATCTGTATTAGAAAAGTACCTTGAAATGTAACACTGTACAATAGACACTTGTAAATGGATTAATAGTCACCAAGGCCAGGTTGTTTTTCTGAAAAGTTTCTCACAAATCTAGTCATGTCAGCAGAAAATCTGGAGTAACATCTGCTGTAGAACAATGCTAAAAGTTGTGTTTGATTACGTCAGCTTAGAATGCCATGTCTTGTAAAATAGTATAAGAATGAACATACTTCCTGTTAGTAGTTAGACAAATCCTTGTATTTGCATGTTTTTGTCTCCTTGCTGCAAGTAAATTAAAGTGCCTTAACTGAACCTTACGTGTATTGGTCTTTGAAGTTTTTTCCTTTGACACAGACCATGAACACCCTGTGCCAGCCCCAGTAGGCAGATGGAGGCGTGCCCAGTATGCCCATGCCTTGGCAAAGAGGGAACGTATAGCACACACACTGACAGCGTAGGCACCTATGGACTGACACCCTTCTCCACCTGCACACACAGCAAACATGGATGGCACACACACATGACCACCTGTAAATTGTCATGTATAGGTGGTCAACTGTGTGCATCCTACATAGGCAGCCCTCAACTATTGTACACACAACTGCCATTGGCACAAGGTAAGTCAATACCTGAATAGTAAATTAAGCTATCAGCATGTGTCGATATTGTATGCATAGGTTCATAGGTACATAGGTAGGTACATGCCTAACTGCCCGAGGCCATTCATAAGCATAGCCAAAATGTGTCTGCTGTTGCCACCCCATTGATTAACTAACTGTCCCTCTGTGGAGCAGAGCCAATTGTGGGATCCCTGGGGTGTATCCACTGTTCCCCACCCACTCTGCAAGGATTCCCTGGAGTGTTAGTGAGGGGCTCCGTATAATGTAATCAGGGATGTAGTTCCAAATCATGGGGAGTACCCGTGACAGGAATCTGTCACTCCAGCATCTTCCAGTTATGGTTGTGGCAAGGTGTAGCTCATTACAGTGTGTGGCTCACTGTGACATGGATTCCCATAGGTGGAGCATATCCATTAAGCCTGACTTGGACACAGCTTTGTTGGCCAGCAAATATCATCTCTGAGTAAACGAGATGCCACTGAGTAATGCAAGAGTTTATGCAGTCTGGCAGCATAGGCACATGTCTGAGGGCATTATCCCTCTTTGCGAGGTACATTTGTGGCCATTCCAGCTGTCGGATGTGTCTTCTGAGGTACATCTAAAATAGGTTATCATACTCGATGATGGGATTGATGACTGATGAGTAAAGGGGCACAATAACCTAAGTCTGCTTAGATGCGAACCCTTAAGTAATCAGATGGCCTACATAGACGGATGTCTTAACTACTTTGCAGATATGACTGTCAAAGAAGAGATAACTATGTAATGTAGTCCCCACATGCCCATTACGTTGTCTGAATTATAGTGTCTGCCACTCGTGTTAATATGTGTGTGTGTAGTTTCCCAAAATGGAATGACCATGCAGTATGTGGCCTTTAGCTGGAGGCAATCACTCTGACACCCTGTGTTGGTCTATGTGAGGCCCCTTGAAGGATGTCTGTGACAGCTGGACTGTCAGTTATGGCTCCCAGTCTGCAGTAATCACCAAACAGGGCCTGCTGTAGTCCACCTGTGTTAGCCCATACCTCTGAGAAGTATATGGCAAATAGTAGGGGTCCCAGGACTGAGTCCTGTGGGACACTAGTTGTGACTGGTCAAGAGTTGGACCTGAAGGCTGCTAGGCTTACCATGTGGGTTGTGTGTGTAAGCCTGTTGGCAAACCAACCTGTGATGTATGGGTGTATGTACTGGCTGGTGAGTGTAGAAATAATACCTGAGTGGGGAATAGTGTCAAAACCCTTGGCGAGGTCCAAGTAGTATGTGTGAACTACCACACCCCACACCTAAAGTCTAGGTGACTGTAAGATGTCAAACTGGTGCAGTAGGTATGATCTGCACTCAATCAAGCTGACCTGGATTGGGTCAAGTGTCTGGAGGTTACCATTGTCTATGTTAATGAGTGCCATGAGGATGCGCTCCAGAGCCATGCAGATCAGGTTACTCAGGCTTACCATGGTCAGTTGTGTCACCACCTTGGTGGAGTGGAATAGCTGTTGCCATGCGCCAGTGAATGGCCATGTAGCCTGTGTAGAGGCTGATGTTGAATTGCTGTATTAGGTGGGGGGTCAATTTGTCTTGTAGTGTCTGCAGGATGCAGTCTGGGACACCATCTGCCTCCACTGATGCTCTGTCATGCCATTTGAAAGGGCCATTACCACCTGTATGTCTCAGATATCTGGGGTACTGTACATTTTGGGTATTGTTGTGGGCCCAGTAGGGGTGAAGCTTGCTCTGAATGTATCGTCAAGTGTGTTGGTGATATCAGTAGGGTCAGTATATTCAGTGCAATATTGCACCAGCACAGTGCAAATCTGTGTATTACTGCTTACATCCTTGACATAGCCAAAGAAGCTTTTGTGGTCATATTCCGAATCCATGCCTATTTACCTGTGGATGTCAGCCTTGGATGAATAAGTATCTTGCTAATACTGGTCATGGATGTCTGCATGTCTTGGGACTTGCTGTTGTTCTGGACTACTGTCCTACTTCTGTTGTATAGTCTGTATAATGCATGGGTTCATCAGACTGGTGTCCTTGTGTAGGAGTAGCGAGTCCAGGTTTACCATTGATGGCATGACCCATACATCTTCGTAGGTGCTTATAGAGTGAATTCGTAATTCTGTCTGTATCTTGAACAGTGTCATCCCTGAGCGTGGGGGCTGTGAACCCTCCCACTTCTGTCCTTAGTACTGTGAATTTAGCTGTAGGAAAGGTATTCACTGTATGTTCCTTGGGTGGGGAAGATGGTTGGGAGTGGAAATCATCGATGAATAGTTCATGGTCAGATCTAAACAGTGACTGGTTTACCTCTGCTGTAGTGCCCCTGTTGCACATGTCAGTGATTACCACTTCTAGTATGTTTTCACTTCTCGTTAGTCCATCTACTAACTGATACAGGCCATATGAGATGATAAATCCCAGGAAGTGCTGGGCCTGGAAGTGAATACTCGAGTAGGTTATCCAGTTAAGTGTAGGGTAGCCTACATTGACCAATAACAGGGTGTCTGGTAGGACTGTCATGTTTACCACTGTCTCCAGATAGTTGTAGTGGTGCTCCTGGGTCATGGAGGGTTATCTGTAGCAGCTCACAGTTTGCATTGCAGTCGTGGCTGATGTTAGCTGCACATGGATGATCACAGAGGTATCATACTGCCCCACTAACTTGGAGGTGTAGGTATCCCCAATGAATATGGATACACCCCCTCCATGTCTGTGCCAGTCCATGTTCAGTGGCTGAAATGTGTGTTATGGGTTGTAGTCTGGTAGTGCCGGTGTGCTCACAGGAGCCTTATACAGGTCCCAGTCACTGAACAGATGTAGATGTTGTCCATACTGAGGGGTGCTGTGAGTGCATGCATATTGTGAGTACTACCCCTGGTGTTGAGTAGCCTAGCCCTCATTGGTTCCACTATTGTGCAGTTCATGGAGGTGAGATTCACCTCTGAGACCTGCCTAAAAATGGCACCATGGGGGTGCCAATAGCCTTGCCCAGCATTCCAAAGCTTTAGGCTGACACATGCAAGTTGGTATGGCATTGTTGCAGGCATGTATCCCATCTGTGCTTGTGTCCCATCTTTCCTGTAGGTAACCTACTGGTAAACAATGCAAAGCCTGAAACCTATACATGTCCACTAGCTTCCAAGATAGGCTTTTGGAGTGATTATGTATCAGTAGTCTGTATGCTATTGCTGTACTTAACTGTTGTCTGACTACGTGGTGATTTTACACTGTATATTGTGATCAGAAAACTCTGTGTAATCACATATGATGTTGGAGATGGCCTGCACTGTAGATGTTCACAGATAGGTAGTAGGCTATCTGCCCAAGGGCATTTAGAAGCATAGCTACAATGTGGTGGCTTTACCTGCACCATTGATGAAGTAACTGAGCCTCTGTCAAGCATAGCCAATGAAGTGATTCCAGGCAGAGTTGCTGGAAGCTGTTGAAGACTGGGGTGCTGTAGGGTGATAGGGGCACATAGTGATCTCAAAAGGGCATGTTAACATGACAACCCAACAGCATTCAAATTCTCCAACAGGTCTTGCAGCTATAAAACTGGAGTGGCTCCCCCACACCCTGGCTGTATGTTTCTGGGACACATGATCCCAGGGGTGTATATAATGTTGGCCAGTCACACATCAAGGTTTCCCCTGAAGTGTGTCAGTGAGGGGCTATGCCAAATGTAGTTAGGATGTTAATATATAGTCTCTCAATTCATGTGTTATGTCAGTATTTTGAGAAGCTCACTGGGTGTGGGTGGCTCCGCCTGTTGTGTAGCCAAGCTTACACATAGGATTCATGGACATAGGAAATAGGCAGAAGGAACGTTAATGTCAATAGTGTAATGGCTACAGCATTTGCATAATATCTGTGCAGTCCTGGTTCAAATCCCAATAAAGTCAGAGATGATTTGAAAAAGATAAAAAAAAAAATTCATCTGCTTTTACTGTACTTGTGTTTCTACCTACTTTTTTTTACTTTTGCATCATCTTAAAAGTACTCAATTGTATTTATTACTGCTTGATATAACTCATTCTAAGCCTTTTGGTTTAAACACTTGGGCTTCGGACCAGTTGTTTTGCACTGAGAGGGTTTGTGGTCTGCACTGTAGTGGCAGAACAGGTAGCTTACATCCTTCTAGGTTGGGAACTGCTGATTGAGGACTCAGTGTCTGTTATTCTAAAAGTGTATTAATTCTGGTTTAAGCACTTGGGCTTTCAGGCCAGTTATTTTACATTAAGAGGGTTTGTGGTCTGCACTCTTGTGGGAGGAGAGGCTGGACTCTGCCCTTCTGAGCTGGAAATTTCTGGTTGAAGGCTTATAGTGCATGCATATCTGAACTGCTTCTTACTGAAGTTGGTACGCCTTGTTTGCTGTGGCATAGACTGGATTTGGGCCTGCTGGATCTAGCTTTGTTTGTGTAACTTGAGCACTAATCCAGGCATTCTCTAAAGTATTCAATTGTATTTATTACTGCTTGGTAGTAACTTGAATAAAGTGTAGCTATCATTCTAAGTCTTTTGGATTAAGCACTTGGGCTTCAGACCAGTTGTTTTACATTAGGAAGGTTTGTGGCATGCACTGTGGTGGCAGGACAGGTAGCTTTCATCCTTCTAAGTTGGGAACTGCTGATTGAGAGCCCAGTGTCTGTTATTCTTAAAGTGTATTAGTTCTGGTTTAAGCATTTGGGCTTCAGGCCAGTTATTTTACATTAAGAAGGTTTGTGGTCTGCACTCTTGTGGGAGAAGAGGCTGGACTCTGCCCTTCTGAGCTGGGAATTTCTGGTTAAAGGTTTATAGTGCCTGAATATTTGAACTGTATCTTACTGAAATTGGTACACCTTGTTTGCTGTAGCATAGACTAGATCCAGGCCTGCTGAATCTAGCTTTGTTTATATGCTTGTTGTTTGTTTGCTTGTTATGTCCCTGGAATGCTAATTCCACCTATCTGTGACTTCTCAGCACTTTTGTGGATCACTAGTGATATCTGCATTGCTTACTGTACTTATTTCCTTGTTTCACTTGAAAGAAAGTTACTGTTTGTCATTTTTGCATTTAAGTTACCTGTAACACATTGCACTTAAGTTACCTGGCACTTGCTCACTAAAGCACTTATATAAGTCAGCACTAAAAATTAAAAGCACTACACCCTCACTCCCCAGTGGCCCTGGTTTTCAATTATTAAGGAATTCCAAATATTATTCTAGCATGTCCAAGGTCAGTTGTCAATCTCCTCTCCGGTCCAGCTGGTGAATCTGGGAATCTTGAGGCAATGTTACAACTGCCTCATGTACACAGACAACCCTCTCCTCCTCCCAACAATTCCAACACATGTGAGAGATGCAACCATATAGCCAAACTGGAGGCTAAGCTCTCTCAACTCAGTACTGGCATAACCAGTCAGGAGGAGAAGGAAACCACACTCACTACAATTCCAGTCTCACATAGACCTACCACGACAGCAATCCAAACACATAATCACACAAAAACATACTCGGAGGCTCTAAATAAAGATCTGCCGAAGCAGCAGAGACCTCCAAAGCAGACACCCAAGCAGCCGCTACCCCAAAAACAAAACACGTGCAACACATATCTCACAAAGCCAGTGTGCCAAACAGTCACAGCCCTTAAGACTAAACAACACACCTGATACACTTGTAATAGGTGACTCTATCGTCAGGCACACTGGCGTCCACTCACCAGGCTGAACAAGGAGAGGGTCACGGTGAGCAGCCTGTCAGGCGCTAGGATCCGCCACATAACACAAGCACTCAGGTCACTCCAAGGCAAGTACA
This sequence comes from Protopterus annectens, assembly GCF_019279795.1. Classification (NCBI taxonomy): domain Eukaryota; kingdom Metazoa; phylum Chordata; order Ceratodontiformes; family Protopteridae; genus Protopterus; species Protopterus annectens. The sequence continues at coordinate 1,321,194,614 of NC_056739.1, read as the reverse complement.
AATATGACTCAGTCATTGTCCATGCTGGTGTGAATGACCTGAGACGTACCTCCCTGGACTACATGAAAAGAGACATAAAGGAGCTCTCTGAGCATGTAGCCCAGGCCGGTATGACCCTGACCTTGAGTAGCATCTTACCCTCACCAAGAATGATGCCACAATATGAAGACAAGATGATCAGTTTCAACAATTGGCTTAAGTACTGGTGTCATTCAAAGGGGATCAATGCCTGTCAGCTTGGGATGATATGCTCGACAAGCCACGATGCTTAGGGACGGCTTGCACCTGTCACCGCTGGGCTTTGGATATTGGCAAAGGCTCTTGCTACCCCATAGTGCCTTTTTAGGCAAGGCTCAAAGACAAACCCACCTCCATAGGTATCACAAGGGATAAGAAACTAAGAGTAATGCTACTCAATGCCAGAAGTCTAAACCTCAAGATGCACTTTCAAAACTCTCCTTAGCATGGAGAACATCGATATCTGTGCAGTAACAGAAACCTGGTTCAGGGTCCCAAGAGCACCCCAGCACTACCAGGTTATACCTCATACCATGCTTTTCGCCCCAAAACTTGGACCGAACCACAAAAGGGGAGTATCGATATTCATCAAAGATACCCACACCTCCAGGTTGGTGGCAAAGCACGAAGCATCAGAGACTATCCATGTGCAACTAACAGTTGGTAAAACTGCCTTCCAGTTTATAGCCTGCTACAGACCACCCTCCCAAACCCAGGAACCCCACTCGGCCTTCCTGGGAACACTGGAAAATATGAAGGTCTCTCCAAACATCATTATATTGGGCGACTTCAACTACCCAAACATAGACTGGGAGCATTACTCTAGCTCCAACACCCTAGCCCAAAGATTCCTAGAATTTATAAACTCAAATGCTATGGAACAACTTGATACCACTCCCACAAGAGGAAAACATACTGGACCTGATCATCACCAACATGGGGACTCTATGCTCCAGACCAGAAGTGTATCCCTCACTGGTAAGATCAGACCATAAACTAATCTCACTGGATATTCACATCCCGACCCCACCCCTGCCCAGAAAACCACAGTGAAAAACTTCTCTAAAGCAAATTTCACACTCCTCAAAACTGAGGTGGAATCCTTCAAAGCCCCGGCCTGTGGAAAATCGGCCCAGACCGCAGAATCCTTTATAAACACATTCTATGAACACCTTCAGGAATGCATGGATCATGCGATCCCAAATAAAACCAAGACCCAATCCTCCAAAGGCAGGCGTCCTGTCTGGTGGACCCCAGCCATAAACAAACTATACAATAGAAGGAGGAAGCTACTAAATGATAGAGCAAAATCCCAAAAGGGAAGGCATCACTGATCAGTATTAGCAAAAACTACGGGCACACATAAAATTGTCTAAGGCCAGCTTGAGAGAAAAATTGCACAGGACACTAAGCATAATCACAAGGCTTTCTTTAGTTATGTTAGGAACCTGGGTGGTAATTCCCAGATATGCTCAGAATTAGTCCAAAATGACAAAAATACACCAACCCACAGACATTGCCAGCATCCTAGCTGACAGGTTCAGTGCAAACTTCTCCCCTCCCACCAAAGGGCAAATATCTATCCCAGCAGAGTGCTGCCCCTGACATCTCAGATGCTCAGGTAAGAGCCGCCCTCTCCAAAGCAAAACACAGCATCAATGGGACCAGATGGTGTCCCGGCTGCGACCTACATGAACTCCAAGAAGAGCTAAACCCAAACATAAAACTACTGTTCAATCTCAGCCTTACTACAGGATATGTGCCCAAAGAGTGGCGTACAGCAACAGTGGTCCCTCTCCATAAAGGTGGTGCCTCAACGGATCCTGGGAACTATCGCCCCATAAGCCTGACTAGCTTGGTCTGCAAAGCTATGGAAAGGATCATCATGGACCTCATAAATAAAGATATTGGGGACCTACAAGCACTGGATCCTACCCAGTTCGGCTTTGTTAAGGGCAGATCCTGCCTCTTAAACCTGGCTGATTTCTTTGAAACAGTCACCAAGGCCGTTGACGAGGGGAAGGTGGTCCACACAGCCTACCTGGACCTCGCAAAAGCCTTCGATACAATACCCCACTCGGGCATTATAGATAAGCTCACCAGCTTAAATATAAACCCCTATGTCACTAGATGGATTGCAAACTGGCTCAAGGACAGAACCCACATGGTTAGAATTGCTGGAGCCATGTCAGACTCCAAACCAGTTACAAGTGGTGTCCCACAAGGCTCAGTCCTGGGACCTCTCTTGTTCAGTATATATTTCTCGGAGGTACAGGCCAACACGGAAGGACTGTGGCTGACCAAGTTCGCAGATGACTGCAAACTGGGCGCCATAATCGACTCTCCAGCTGACACAAGCATCCTCCAAAGGGCCTCATAGAAACAGACAACTGGTGCCAGAGCCATGGCCTCAAGCTAAATGCCAAAAGTGTATAGTCATCCCCTTTGGCAAAAACAAAGGCCACAAATTACCACATAGGTGGTAATCCATTAAGTACAGAAGAAGTAATTAGGGACCTGGGGACCCAAGTTGATAGCAATCTCTCATTTGACAACCACGTGGGCAAAGTGGTTAGAAAAACATTTTATATAGCCCACCTAATCATGAAGGGATTCACATCTAGATCAGGGAGGTCATCGTGCCTCTTTACTCATCCCTCATCAGGCCCATAATTGAGTACAATGCCCCTTTTGGGATGTACCTTACCAGACACCTGCAGCAACTGGAAAGACCCCAAAAGTACCTCACCAAGAGGATCAAAGGGCTCAAACAGATGCCATATGCTGCCCGGTTAAAGAAACTCCAGCTCTACTCAGTGGCATACCGCCTGTTCAGAGCGATCTGTGCCTGACGATAAAGCCATGTCCAACCGCGAATTAATGGACATGCTGCACCTCAGAAAATCCAAATCCCATCGAGCTACGTGGGCGAGAGACTTGAACCTCAGCACTGAAATAAATAGGACATGCTGGAGGGACAGATTCATAACCCAGAGGCTCCCTTCACTCTGGAATAAAATCCCAGTCCAGGTTAGGCAGAGTCCCTCATTGACTCTCTTCAAGAGGAATCTTGATGAGTGGATGGGAGATCGTAGGCTTACCCCGGGTATCACTTCTGTGTCACTGTTAGACAGAGGCACAGTATACTAACCTCGAAAAAGGGCATAGCAAAATAAATTTAAAATGGGTGGCGAAAGCCAAACACATTCTGGCTAGGCTTATAAATGCCCTAGGGCAGATAGCCTAGTATGAACCTATGAACCTATTTACATGTTACATAGTATACCTTAACCACAGCTTGCATATATAGGTAGTATTCCACAGAATAATAAACATTTGGAACACACAACTGCTAAAATGTGCATTAATCACCCTTGCACTACCAGTGCCTGCTCTGAGAGGTAAAATGACCACTGCCAGAATTAGAACACGCAACCATATACTCAATCTTCACAATAACCTACCACTAAGCTACCTGAGATGTACCAACGGCAGTTGTGTATTCTGACAGGTTAAAACACAAAAGGGAGGAATGTGTGGAAATAGGACAAACCACCATGTACCCAATGAAAGGTGTATGCTATATATATATATATATATATATATATATATATATATATATATATATATCAACATATATATATATATATATAGAGAGAGAGAGAGAGAGAGAGAGATATGTCGATATATGGGGATATACATATATATGTAGATGTATAGATAGGTTAACAACATCTACACAACCATGGAGGTACATATAAATGGGATACCTACCAAATACCGAATGCTTGACATACCGACGCATGTAATCACGAGGCTTAAAGACCGAAAGACCACAGTACGGAAACACCAGAAGCGCAAGGTTTAAAATCCCGATGTTAAGGGACATTTAGTTAGTGCTTCTGGTGTTGCGGTTCAGGTAGGTTACTGTGTGTAAGTGCATTTCTGAGGGCTGTAGTGTGTGTAAGTGTGTGTTCTGAGTGTGGTGTGTGTTCCTGGGGGACTGTAATGTGTGGGTGTGGGTTTGCTTTGTGGTCTGTTTGTGCAATCTCGGAGGTAGAATATTAAAGTAGAGGGGTGTGGGGGAGGCGCAGCCACCCACATGGGGGGTGTAGGGGGGCTTTCCCACCTGCTCATATGTAGTGTAGGATGGTTTGTTTGGATGTGGTGGGTAGCAGTGTGTCTGTGTGTGCGTGTGTGTGTTCCATGTTTGTGTTACTTTTGCGAGTTTGACTGTCACTGTCGGTAATGTGGGGTATGTGAGTCTGGGCCCGGTACTGTGGGCGTCGGAATTGTGTGCGTTCGGGATTCCATAGGTATCCTGCATACAGCAGTTGAAGTGTTTATATATGAGTATAACATGGACCATAGCAATCACACATTCCGCCATGACCAAACTTTATGAACAAAGGATATGGAGAGTATATGCCTATACTCTATTACAAATATGTGTACTTTGTGAGGGACAGTCCCTCTTTGGGCGGTTCTGTCCTGACCAAAAATATTATAAATGGCAAATGTCCTGAGATTGCAGGACATAATTATGTCCCATATGTAATTTAATAGTTGCATAAAACAGTTATTTCTGTATCTAAAATACCTACATGTTACAAGAAACAGGATAAGCAACTAAACTGCTACAAGGATAAGCTTATATTTAGGCAAAAAAGGAAAGTTCTATCCTTTGTACTGACCATAGGTTTGTGAAGGCCTGTAAAATCTGATGTGTGTCCCGAAAATGTCCCACTATGGCCATTTGAAAAGGTGGCAACCCTAGCCAAAGAGGGTCAGTCACCAGCACAAATCCAATGACTGCAAATACCTATGACAGAAATACACAGACAGCTTTCATGTAGCAACACTTTATGACATTCCGATGTATTGCCGAAAGGATTCAAGGACTAACATCACCTGCATGCTATACAGGAACCAATTAACAGTGCCTTAATGAATCAGCCTGCAATTACCATAGTATTAGTACACTAAAGGATAGGTGTTCAAATAGGGAAGGAACCCTCACACACATATCAATTATGTATAAAAGCAGTTCCTACACACCTGCATCTGCTATGTACACCCACCAACATCTCTCCCACACCCAAACCAATTACAATACAAACTGTAATAACATCACAAATCATTCACTCACTGTATGACATCTGCAGAAGCCTTAACATACCTTGTCAGAGACACACTAACATGGCCTTATGTGAAATAGTTGCTGTTATACAATGGAACAGCTGCTGATGTTACAAGGTTTGTTTGCACTAATCCCATTTCAGAGGGTTGTGTGTACAACAGGAAGTATTACCAATTACTGATTAACAGCACAGTATGATACACATGTACACCAAACCAAAGATGTCTGGTGAGCACACTGTAAACCACCTAACATTTCATGCATAGCCATACAGCCTTGAGCTGCTCAAACATCCTTGCCAGACTGAAACATCTGCAGAAATATTACGTACAAACAAACCCTGCATAAGTAGCAATGTTCTGAAATATAACGGCTGTACTCACATGTAGAACATCTTCTAGCCACTACACACAATCCACTGGAGTCATGAAGCTAATATATCTCTGTCTGTCTCCATATAGCTGTTGAAATACATCACAAACAACACATCCAGGCCGTCTTCCTTGAAAGTAAGGCAAAAGGACAATGCCCAAGTGGAGTACTCAATTATACACCACTGTTGCCATGGTATTGGCTAATGGAGTAGCTGCACAGCTGATGTGCATCTAATTAATTACTTTGGAACACCAATTGGTGGTCAGGATAGCACGTGTTACTGATATTTAACTATAAAAGGATGGCTTGTCACACATTCAAACCATCTGTATATACCAGCAGAACATTACAAAGAAGATTGAAACACAAACTGAAAATATTGAAATAACAGCCAATGACACCTCGGGTTAACAATAAGGTATGTAGAACACTCAGTATGTCTGTGTATGTAGTACCTGTTCTGTAATAATTAAAGTGTACGCAATGCGTATATTGGAAACAGTTATCTTGTAGTGATGTATTGTTGAGCATAGTAACACTTGTAGTATTTATGTGTGTACTGCTGTAGGTCACAAGGCAAACACTGCATACACCACAAGGGATGCTATATAAGGTCTTTGAACCCAACAATTCCTCTCCAGCCGCTGTCAGTGGCAGGGTTGGTCCAACAAGTATGTGCTTTAACAGGGGCTAGTATATGCTGATATATTATAACAGTAGGCATATGTATGAGTGTATTACTGAGAATAACATGTCGAAGGTGGGCCTACTGTGCAATTATGATTTGCATTGTGGGATATTGTGCCAATAACTGTGTAATGTACAGTATTGTAGGCAGATATGTATTACATTTTACATAGCATTACTGTTATGTTAGGCAAACATTAGTTATGTCTGTTGGCATTTACAATATACAATAACAGGATACATATGACTTTTAGTCACCCGACAGTTTATCAGCATGATAGCAAAGTCAAATGGAAGAGCTAGTTAACTATCCGTGCACATAACACATATAATAAGTTCAAAGGTAGGTACTAGACTGTCTTCCCAAGGGTAATATAAGCCTAGCTAGAGTGTGTTGGCTTCCGCCACCCCCTTAGGTTAGTTCCCTGTGCCTCTGAACAGCAAAGCCATTAGTTTCCTGTGCCTCTGTCCAGCAAAGCCACTGCAGTGACCCCCAGGTACATGTCTGTCTCCCATCCACCCATCAAGGTTTCTCTTGAAGAGTGCTAGTGAGGGGCCCTGCCTGATGTACATTGGAATCATGTTCCAAAGCATGGGGAGTCTCCAGGTCAGGAATGTATCCCTCCAGCATGCCCTAGTTATCGTTGTGGTTAGGTGTATATCCCTAGAGCATGTGGCTCTCAGGGGCTTTTGTTTAGGTGGAGCATATCCAGCAATACTGGATTGGACATGGGCCTTGTATGTCAAGCAGAGATCACCTGTGAGTACACGGTATGCAACCGAGTACAGCTGGAGTTTCTTTAGTTGGGCTGCATAGGCCATCTGTTTGAGGTCAGTAATCCTCTTGTTGTGGTACTGTTGTGGTCTTTCAAGCTGTTGCAGTTGTCTTGTAAGGTAGATCCCAAATGGGGTGTTGCATCCTTTAATGGGTCTAATAAGTCATGAGTAGAGAGGCAAAATGGACTCCTTTGTTCTGGATGTGAACCCATTTGAGATTAGGGGGGCCACGTAGAAGGATATTCTAACCACCTTGGCATTATGGTTATCCAAGGAGAGATTGCTGTCTACTTGGGTTCCCAGATCCCTTATTACCTTTTCTGTATATAGGGGACTAGCACTTATGTGGTAATCCACGGGTAATTAGTTTAATCCAAAGGGGACGACTATGCACTTTTTGGCATTCAGCTTGAGGCCATGATATTGACACCAGGAATCCATCTCAGTGTGGCCCTTCTGGAGGGTGTCTGTATCAGCTGGGGAAACAATTATGACCCCTAGTTTGCAGTCGTCTGCAAACCTTTTCAGCCAAAGTCCTCCTGTGCTTGCCTGTACCTCAGAGAAGTATATACCGAACATGAGGGTTCCTAAGAAAGAGCCCTAGGGGATGCCACTTGTAACTGGTTTACAGTCGGACCTAGGGTATGCAACTCCCACTGTGTGGATTCTGTCCGTGAGCCACTTTGCAAACCATCTCATGACATAGGGGTTAATGTTCAGGTGGATGGGTATGTCAGTAATAACAGAATGGGGAATGGTGTTGAAAGCCTTTGAGAGATCAAGGTAGGCTGTGTGGACCACCTTACCCTCATGTAATGCCTTGGTAACTGTCTCAAAGAAGTCGACCAGGTTTAGGAGGCATGGTCTGCCCTTAACAAAGCCAAACTGGGAGGGGTCAAAGGTTTGGATGTACCCAATGTCTCTGTGACTGAGATCCATGATGATGTGCTCCATAGCCTTGCAGACCAGGCTAGTCAGGCTTATAGGGCAATAGGTCCCATGGTCCATTGTGGCACCACCTTTGTGCAGTGGAATAACTGTTGCTGTGTGCCATTCAGGGGTACAAAGCCTGATGCAAGGCTATTATTGAACATAAGTGGGAAGCCAGTTCGTTCTGACGTTCATGTAAAATGCAGCCTGGGATGTTGTCCGGTCCCATGGATGCTGTGATATTGGCTTTAGAGAGTGCAGCTTTTACCTGCGTAGTTGTGATTACAGGGACTCTGCATTCTTCCTGTATAGATATGGGTCCTTTAGGGGGTGAAAGGGGAAAGGTAACACTGAACCTATCTGCCAGGATGTTGGCAATATCAGTTGGTTCTGTAGTGTTCATGTCTTTGTGCTGTAACTCAGAGCATATCTGGGTGTTGGCATCAAGATATCTGACATAGCTATAGAATGCATTGTGGTTGTCTTTTGGAATTAATGGTGGTTTTGTTTTCATAGCTAGCTTTGGAAGATCTTATACGGGGTCTCAGCTTCTTACTGAGGCTGACCAGGGAGCTGCTCCACCCAAGGGATTGTACTCTCTTTTGCAACAGTTTTTTCCTTCTGTTGTACAGTTTGTTTATGGCAGGGGACCACCAGACTGGCTTCCTTATTTTGGAGGATAGCATCTTGGTTCTGTTTGGGATAGCACAATCCATGCACTCCTGTAAGTGCTTATAAAGTGCATTTGTGTAGGATTCAGTAGTTGTAACTGTATTGTCCATCTGCATGGGTGTCATGAAGTTCACCACTTCTGTCTTAAGAAGCATGAAGTTGGCTTTGTAGAAATATTATACTGTGGTTTCCTTAATAGGGGGGTGGGGCGGGATGTGGATATCAAGCGTGTTTAGCTTATGGTTGGACTGGACCAATGAGGAGTTGACTTCAGGTGTGGAACACTGGTCACTCATGTTGGTAATGCCTAGGTCTAGGATATTGTTGCCCCTGGTGGGTGTGTTGATAAGTTGATCCAGGGCACTGGAGTTTATGAATTCCAGAAAGCGTTGAGATAATGAGTTGGTACACGAGTAGCTTTCCCAGTTAATGGTGGGGTAGGTGAAGTCGCCCATTAGTTGGATGTTTGGTTGAACCCTAATAATTTCCAGTACATCAAGAAAAGAGGAGTGGGAATCTTGGGGCATGGTGGGGGATCTGTAGCAAGCTACGATTTGGATTGCAGTTTAACCCAGAGGTAGTTGCACTTGGATAACCTCGGATGCATTGTGCTAAGCAACTAGCTTGGAGGGGTGGATATCCTTAATAAATATGGACACACCTCCACCTTGGGTGTTTTGCTCCAGGTTACATGGCCGAAAAGTGTGGTATGAGTTATAGCCTGGTAGTGCAGGGGTGCTCTCTGGAGCCTTGAACTAGGTCTCAGTCACTGCACAGATATCGATGTTCTCCATTACAAGGAGAGCCTCAAGTGAGTGCATTTTGAGATTTAGACTTCTGACATTGAGTAGCATTACCCTCAGTTTGTGCTTGCCTGTTCCTGTTATGGTGCTGAATATGTTATTTGAACCTTGCCTAAAGAAGGCATTATAAGGGCAGCAAGAGTTTTAGCCAGTATCCGGAATCCCAGGGGCGACAGGTGCAGGCCATCTGTGGCAAAGCATCGTGGTCTGTCGACCATGTCATCCCAAGCAGACAGATACTGGATCCCCTTAGAATGACACCAAAAGCTTAGCCAATTGTTGATGTCAATCATTTTGTCCTCGTACTGCAGTATCATTCTGGGCAATGGCAGAATGCTACTCAGGGCTAGGGTCATACCTGCCTGGGCTGCAAGATCAAAGAGCTCTTCCATGTCTCTTTTCATGTAGTCCAGGGAGGTACGTCTCAGGTCATTCACACCAACATGGACAATGACAGAGTCATATTTGTACTTGGTGAGGAGTGACCTGAGTGCTTGGGTTATATGGTGGATCCTGGTACCCAACAGGCAGCTGACAGTAACCTTCTCCTTGTTCAGCCTGGTGAGTGGAACATTGATGTGCCTGACTATAGAGTCACCTATGACTACTGTGTTGGGTACGTTAATTTGCCTTATTGGCTGTGGTTGAGTGGCACACTGAGTCTGTGGGCTATGTGCCTTTGGGGTTGTGTTGGGGGATGTAGGCTGCTTGCGTTTCCACTTTGGAGGTCTCTGTTGCTTAGACAGATTATTAGTGAGAGCCTCTGCGAATGTTTTTGTGTTACTATGTGTGGTTTATGGTGGTGTAGATTTAGTAAGACTATGTGATGAGTGTGGTGTGGTGCAAATGGTTACCTTCTCCACATGTCTGTCAAGTTCAGTCTTGGTTGGAGAGAGCTTTATCTCCAGTTTGGCTAGATAAGTGCATCTCTCACAGGCTGTAGTGTTGGGTGGTAGGCAGAGAGGGTTGTCTGTGTACATGAGGCAATTTCTACATTGCCTCAAGATGTCCAGATTCATCAGATAGACAGGAGAGAACACTGGGAGCTGACCCTTGGACATGCCTGAATATAAAACTATTTTCCCCTAGATAAGTGAGGAAAGTGAGTACAAGAGCTGTTTTACTCTAAGCAACTGAGAAAAGTATGTACAAAACTGTTTACCTTTAGGTAATGAGGAAGACTGAGTGCTATAGTAATTAGTAGCTTACATAGTGCTTACAAGTTTTGAACAAGTGCTGAGCATGAATAAGCAATCCAGATAGGGTATTAGATAACATAAACACACTGTCCCCCCCAACAAGTAGACAATCATATATCCATGTACACTACAGAGCCCCTGTAACCACAACTATGCAGGTACAAGCCGCACTCAGGCTGCATGGGAGCTGTCCACATCCCAGGTTGTATCATACACATATGGCAAAACAAGTTGCTCTCCACATACACATCATGTAAAGCATAGCTTCATGTCAGGCTGTGTACACACTGAATGGTGCACACCAACAGGTATCACAACCCACAAAGGGGGAGACACCACTGATAATGGGAAGTACTGCACTACTACCCTGCTGAGTCTGGTCTGAAAGGCCATGAACCTTGATCAACTTATTTGATGTCAGCACTACAGATGTAGATGACAATAAGGTTGATTTCTCACTGCATATCATAACCTTGCCCGGTCATAGGACATCATCACCCATACTGTGTTCCACCTACACTCAGTATACTAGATGTACATTCCTATGTCACAGGAGTGTTTTGCAATGGGACTGCTGGCAGAACCAACACTACAGAAGATGTCTGAATAATGTATGCACATCACACCAGTGCCAGCTACAGTAAGACAGAGTTAATTCATTGTAGTCTACACCACACAGACTAACAGAAGGCATCTGCCTATTAAAGTATGCAAATGACTATGACCTAGGAGCAATAGCTGACTCAGAGTGTTGTGGACTGCATACAGAAGGGGCTTTGTGGGTGAGGTGTGTGACATATGGGCACAATCTGACAGCTGCATATTGCATTGTCACCCCTATGTTAATAACCCTGTACCCATGAACTACCACCTAGGCAGCAGTCAACATAATGGACATTGTAAGTAAGGGATGCAGCTGGGCAGTTGTCTTTCCTGTGATAGTAACATCACCACACCTGTCAGGTAGTTGTATGTGGCAACCCTAATCATGACAGGGAGCCATCCATGAATATAGAGATCATTGTCCAGCCATACTCAACACTCAAGTGACCCATATCAGATCACATATTTCCTTTAAGGGGTATTGACCATGTTTAGATGGCCTACACCAGCCTTCCCAATCCACATCTCCACTATGTAACATGATGCCTACCCTGAATAAAGCCAAGTCTAACCCAGTGATGTTGGACATGCTACACGTACACATCCTGATCTCAAACACATACTTCATGGACATCCACCTTCCTAGTACTAGGATCACCACATGCTGGACAGATCCTTGTCCCATACACTTTACATACTCCTGCCATACTATGCATTCCTGTCCAGCAAAGCTGCACATTGCTCCCCTCTCAAACATGGTGTGATGACCACATGGTAAATGTATCATTAACCCTGTGGATCAGTTATGTGACACTGCTTCATCTGGCCCCAGAAACCCACCTGTTGGCTACAGCTAGGTAACCTTTCATAGGTTCATAGGTTGATAGGTAGGTACTAGGCTATTGGCCCTAGGGCCTATACAAGCCTAGCCAAAAATGTACCCTGGCTTTCGCCACCCAAGAAAATTATTTTCCTGTGCCCCTGTCAAGCAGAACCACAGAAGTGATCCCCGGGATGAATTTCCTATTACCCATCCAATCATCAAGATTTTTCTTGAAGAGTGCTAATGAGGAGCTCTGTTTGACATAGATAGGTAGTCTGTTCCAGAGTATGGGAAGTCTCTGGGACAGGAATCTATCCCTCCAGCATATTCTGTTTATTGTGGTGACAAGGTTTAGGTCCCTAGAGCATGTAGTTCAGAGGGATTGGGATTTCTTTAATTGGAGCATGTCCAACAGCTCTGAGTTTGACATAGCTTTGTATGTTTGGCAGAGATCGCCTCTGAGTAGGCGATATGCGAAGGAGTAAAGCTGGAGATTTTTGAGACGGTCTGCTTAAGGCATCTGTTTGAGGCCAGTAATCCTTTTTGTGAGGTATTTTTGCGGCCTTTCCAGTTGTTGTAGATGTCTTGTGAGGTACATACCAAAAGGGGCGTTGTACTCTATAATGGGTCTAATGAGTGATGAGTAGAGGGGAACACCGACCTCTTTTTTTCTGGATGAGAAACCTTTTGTGATGAGGTGTGCCACATAGAGGGATTTCCTGACCACTTTGGCGATGTGATTATCAAAGGAGAGACTACTGTCCACCTGTGTCCCAAGGTCTCTTATCACACTTTTGGTGTTAAGTAGACTACCACCTATGTGGTAGTTCATGGGTACAGAATTTTTACAAAAGGGGATGACAATGCACTTTTTGGCATTGAGCTTGAGACCATGTCTTTGACACCAGGCATCTGTCTCAGTGAGGCCCTTTTGTAGGATGTCCACATCGTTAGGAGTTTCAATTATGGCTCCTAGTTTGCAGTCATCTGCGAATTTAGTTAGCCAAATACCTTCTGTGTTAGCCTGTACTTCAGAGAAGCAGATACCAATCAGGAGAGGACCCAGGACTGAACCCTGCGGTACTCCACTTGTCACTGGTCTGAAGTCTGATTTGGAGTCTGCTACTTTCACAGTGTGGGTTCTTTCAGTAAGCCAGTTGGCAACCCATCTTGTGACATAGGGATTTATACCTAGTGTAGTGAGTTTATCTATAATTCCAGAGTGGGGGATGGTGTTGAACGCCTTGGCGAGCTCTAGATAGGCTGTGTGAACCACCTTACCCTCATCTATGGTTTTGGTGACTACTTCAAAGAAGTCTATCAGGTTTAGGAGACATGATCTGCCTTTTACAAACCCAAACTGTGTGGGGTCCAGGGTTTGGAGATCTCCAATGTCTTTGTTTATGAGTTCCATGATGATATGTTCCATGGCCTTGCAGACAAGGCTCGTCAGGCTAATGGGGCGGTAGTTCCTGGGGTCTGTTGTGGCCCCCCCTTTGTGGAGTGAGATAACTGTCACTGTGTGCCATTCAATGGGCACAAAGCCTGAGGTGAGACTATGATTGAACATGGTACTTAGGTGGGGTGCCAGTTCATTCTGTAGTTCATGTAGAAGGCAGCCTGGGATGTTGTCAGGTTCCATGGATGCTGTGTTCTTGGCTTTGGAGAGTGAAGATTTTACCCGTGCAGCCGTGATTACAGGAACTTTGCATTCTTCCGGTATAAAGATGGGCCCTTTAGGGGGTGAGGGGGGGGTAAAATTAGCACTGAACCTATCTGCCAGGATATTGGCAATATCAGTTGGTTCTGTATATTTAGTGTCATTGTGCTGTAACTCAGAGCAGATCTGAGGGATGCCATTGAGATTTTTGACATAGCTATAGAATGCTTTGTGGTTGTCTTTAGAATCAGTGGCAATTTTGTTTTCATAACTAGCTTTGGAGGATTTTATGAGGGATCTCAGCTTCTTACTGAGGCTGACCAGGGAGTTCCTCCAATCGTGGGATTTTACTCTGTTTTGCAACAGTTTCTTTCTTCTGTTGTAGAGTTTGTTTATGGCAGAAGACCACCAGATTGGTTTCCTTGTTTTGGAGGATAGCATCTTGGTTCTGTTAGGGAAAGCACGATCCATGCACTCGTGTAAGTGCTTATAAAGTGCATTTGTGTAGGATTCAGCAGTCATACCTCTATTGTCCATCTGCATGGGTGTCATGAAGTTTGCCACTTCTGTCTTAAGAAGCGTGAAGTTGGCTTTGGAGAAATTTTTTACAGTTGTTTTCCTAATGGGGGCGGGGGGTGGGAGCGGGATGTGGATGTCTAGGGTGATTAGCTTGTGGTCGGATCTGACCAACAAGGAGCTGACCTCTGGTGTGGAACACTGGTCACCCATGTTGGTGATGACCAGGTCTAGGATATTGCTGCCTCTGGTGGTTCATCCTAGATTCATACATGGCCGAGGGCATATAGCCTACTAGTTGACTTTGACCATACATGCTATAGTTGATATCCATCCCTGCAAATGCCATCTGGCTAGCCAGTGTCCCATGTGTATCACATGTGCAACACAGGTGATACATGGCAGGATGTTGATCTGCTCTACAGCACTGTGTAGATGTATATGGCAAAACACATACATGTAAAACAATCCGTGAGCAAGTCTGCAGGGTCACAGGTCATGTCCATTAAGGCAGTGTAAGTCTTTATATGTCATGTATACACAGCATCAAGGTCGACTGCATTAATGTGGACACATCCAGCCATGTGCTGATAGGTAAGAACACCAGTACAGGCAAACAGACATGCCCACATCAAGGCAGCATCCACATGGAGTATGAGCAATTTAATCAGGTGCCACACACACATATATGGTGATAATACCCAATCACCATTGAGTATCAAATGTGCGTGACACAAACATATTAGTGGTGTCAGTGTCATATAGATTTGCAAAGACAACTATTTAATCGTAATAAATGTGATACACATGTATGTTCAGCTGTAGCTCTGTACATCTCTGTGAGTTACTGTGACCTGTCTCCATCATTATGTCTTCCAGGTATGCCGTGTGCAAGGCTATCACCTTATACCTGCTTGGAGGATGAGGCCCGCATCCCATACCTACATGACAATCATGATGTCCTGTTCAGCCGTGTGCCACAGGATGCACAGGAGCAGGATGTCGTGTGGCAGGAACTTCGCAGGAGGGTTAATGATGTAGGTGGCCACAACCACACATACCAGCAGGTGTGCAGACACTGTACAGACTTCATTAGATGGGTGAAACAGCGTGCAAATGCAATCGCCAGGGAACAAGGTGCAACAGGTGGTGGGCCACCAACCCAGCCCCCACTCACATGTACCAAGGAGCTACTGGCTAACCTGGGCACACCTGCAAAACAACATCTACAAGCCTTAGCCGATATCATGGAGGTGGGTGTCTCTCACCCACCGAGCCTGGAGTTGCCTGGTAAGTCACTATTGCACCTATAACAACTATATTCCATATAATTACATGTGTCACTTTACAATATGTAATGTAACATCATATGCAAGGCATGTATACACACATGCCGCATACTATAGTATGCTACTATGTGTATGCACACATGTGCATACTCCATAGTATAGTCTATTGTACTGGCATATGTGTTAACATGCACATTGCACCCTGTAGCTATCATACAGACGTGGATAATGATCATACTGCTGTGTTACTCCTATTTGGGTACCTCTGGCATTCCGCTGTGACAGCAGCCCATTGCAGATGAGACTGTTATTATTTATCAGGCATGTTAATGCTCAGATCTATCTGCCATGTGGCCATTTACCACATGTACACATAATGTATGGTCCTGTCACAATATACAGGTTGGACCTGCAGTGCATCACAATGGCTACCCATGTGCAATACTTGCAAACTATGTGAAACACCGACATGAAACCTCACAAACTGTCATTGCCAGATGTGTGGACAGCTGTGCATACAATGGTGGAGGTGCTGTTTACTGTAGGGACATGTACTACAGATCAGAAATACACATGTGGGGAATACAAACAGCACTACACAGTAAGCTGGAGTATGGCCAGCCCACAGGATTCACCGGTGTGGATCATACCCCTGCTATGAATGTCACAGAATGTGATGTGCTATCTGACATGTCCATGACATCTAGTGGGCTGGCTGCAACACTACTTAACTATCCTGAAAAACATATCCCACATACCAAACATACCACCCTTTGTCTGCATAACCCTGTCGTCAGTGGAGCATATGACATCTATGGGTGTATGTCATATGGGACAACACAGACATGTGAAACAGACACCCGTCACAATCATTTTGCCAACACATGTACACACATGGCCATGGAGGATGGCCAGAGACATGAAGCAACACACACAGTAGACGTGATGTGCTTGTGTGTACACCCTGTCATAAATTGGCTCCACATGGTCCAACTATGGCCTTTGTGTAATGGTTATATTGCAGATGTGGAACACTAGACATCCTACAGGCCTGTGCACATCTTGTATAGGCATGACATCAATCCACCACATAAGATGTGCTGAACATCTTGAGTGTGTCACGACATGAAAGCAGTCACATGTACAGTATCCACATACATACAAGACAACCACATCAGCCCACAGATACAGTACATTCCCCTTGCTGGTGTCGGACATCAATGTCATCCTTGCTCCTCATGTGTGTGTGTGTGTGTGTGTGTGTGTGTGTGTGTGTGTGTGTGGTACACAGATGTCATGTGGGACATGGTGTACCAATGAGTTTGCCATGTCTGGCCATAGTTACCAGGCAACAGCAATATGGTTGCAGATGTGCAGGGGTGTCATCCATATACCCATCAGTGACCTGTGTCACACATTCCACATCATGGTTTAGTATGTATACACCTCAGTGACGTGAGTCACATTCCACAGTATATACGTATTGTATCTGAACACAGTCATGGCTATGAACTGTGTCTGTAACTCGCACTGTATAGCAATAGAGTTGCCTCATGATTCTCTGCAATGGCCATGCACATCAGCTAAATGTGCAGTATATCTGTAGGGCGGACAGACAATACTGCATTGGGACACCATTACCCCACTGTATATTTGACATGACACCATTGTGTTAAACATGCATGCATGTCATTGCACATGTCAGCAGGTCACATGTCATACTACATGTGATTGTCAAGGTCATATGCCACACATCAGGCAGGTGTACTGTTAACCTGTGCTGGTCTATATGGTGTAACACAGGGATGTATGCTAACTACTACTATGATTGTGTAATTTACATGCCTTCTGCTATGACACATGCATGCTGTTGTGTGCAACCCAGGGATGTATGATAACTACTACTATTATTGTCTGAGCTGCATGCTGTCTGCCGTATCACATGCATGTTGCATGCCTTCTGTCATATCACATGCATGTTGGGTGACATAGCGTGTCTGTGTGTGTGTCTGTTTGTGTGTCTATGTGTGTGTTTGTGTGTGTGTCTGTGTCTATTGTATAGATTGTAATGTACAGTTCTTGTCTACCCCTCACAGGTGATGTAGGTGCATTCCCCTCCTGCGGTCCATCTGATGTTAGTGTCCCAACAGACTCTAGCAGTGATGATGAACATATGATTGAGGCACAGGCAGGGTTGTCAGGGGCTGAATCTGTGCCATTGGTTGCCATTCCACCTATACCCCCTCATCCCCACACACAGTTCTCATGCCTACACATACCCCATCACCAGTGGTCATAGAGGAAGGACAGTTGGCATGTGGTAGCTTGGAACAGGAAAGTGTGGGGGCTATGGAAGGTGTGCCTGCACACCATGGTGTCAGCCAACTGACTGGTGATGCCCCACACAGGCACGTGGCCAGTGCTGCTCATAAAAGGACCTTTGGCAAACATGCCCCTGCAAGACAGAGTACAGCGGCTGGTGTCACCAGACACATGTTTCAGGCTGTAATGGAGGCACAGTCACATGCTGAATGGCACAACAGAGAAGATCAGAGGCTTCAGAGGGCTGCTGTCCATTCTTTAAACAACAACATCCAGGCAATGGTAAATGCTCAACAGCAGATTGCTGAAGCTTTGGATAGACGATTGGGTGACATGGTTGGAGTCCTTGACCGTGGCATGACAATCCGCGAGTGTGAGCTGTCTGTGTTGAAACATCTGGTAGGGAGTGAGGCATCAGGCACGTGGATGTAGGCCTGCTATATCACCTGTTTCAGGTCTACGTGAACAAGCTACCTCACAAGCCTGCTCCCATAGTGTCGGTAGCAGCAGCAGTGCAGCAGGTGCTGTTCTGTCCACACCATGACACAGCAGGCCACATGCACATGCCCCTGGACAGTCCCAACAGGGACATGGTTCCAGTGGGCATGTGTCATCAGACAGTATCCAATCTGCACCTCTGTCTGGTAGTGCCCGTGCAACCCCTGGCTTGCACAGGCCACGTGGCCATGGCCGGACACCTTGAACTGTAAAACCTGGCCTATACAGTCCACAGCTGTCAATAATACCCCTTGTGTAGGCCAGACACATGCCAGAACTGGGTGCATATATACACGCACACACCGGAAACATATGTAGGGCACCGCAACACACACATGCATAACATCCACACACGCCCAATTAGATCAAGGACCCTAACCCACACACATGATGTCATCCAATGGTGCAGCCTAGGCCTCTGGCAAACATTATCACCCTGTGCATATGATGATGCCTGTGCCACATCCCTGTCATCCACACCATCGGTGCAGGGACATGCTCATATGGTCTGATGCACAGGGTGAACAGACTAGGAAGATAAGTGTAGATTACAATTGTTGTGTACTGTTGACAGGTAGCAGACATACCATGTAGTTCAAGTTTACAATGCATTTCGTACTGTTAACAGTATGTGTCATGTGTAACAACAGTAACTGCATGTTGGTCATGATGTTCTGCTTTCCTCCTTCAGGTCTAATTGCATGTGCTGGTGGATGTCAGTGTTTGCATTTAGCGTCCCATATGTAAATGTGGACTACTCACAGGTATGTATGAAAATACCAACATTCACCTTGTAGTTTCCACATCACAGTTAGAATGTCCCATGTTCCAAACACGTCTACTGATCCAAGAGCATGATAGCTGTGTATTAAGTTACTGTGGCTACAGACGTGACATCCATAATGGGTGACATCACAGGTACAGTTACATGGAGTGGTGAGGTAAGAGAGCGGTCTAGCTGTTGACAAGGATAGAGGCCAGTGGGAAGTGTGATGCCTCATTGGGAAGCAGTAATACACGTTCCCATGACAGGATGCGAACACACAACTGCACCCACACATTCAGGTATTGACACACATGTATTCAGTGACACAGTAACACACCCACACACTCACGAATTCACCGACACAGTAACACACACTCACACACACAGTTGCTAGTGTTGAGGTGAGGACCTCTGCCTATGTGCAAATCATCATTACAGTATTGTGCACCTACATGACACGCCACAGAGAATACACATGTACAGGTAGTCAGTATGGCCTAAGATCAGGGACATCAACATGGATAGTAGATTGCATCGCCTGGATGGGGGGAGGGTTCTTATCAGTTCACTATGGTAACATACATCCTCACTCCAGGGACCAGATAGCCATACACACACACACACACACACACACACACACACACACACACACACACACACACACACACACACACACACACACTGTGGCATTCACTATTGAATACACCTATGTCATGCACATACAGATACCTCACATGTGTGAGATACACACCCCTGCCTATGTCCTGCTTTCTAAATTGCAGTCTGTACAGATGTCTACAACAGTATACAGGAGAGTGAGTAACAATCGAGATGTATTCCCCACCATACGTGACATATATGGACACACACGCAATCACACATGCTAGTACTGTGAATCAAACACCTGCCTATCTCATGATATGTATGACAGACTTACAGCAGTATTGCATGCATTACAATGTGTACTGATGCTTCCTTTGGCAATTGTGCTGATATATGCACACAGGAGGTCTTAATTGTTACAGGTGTCAAGTGATTTACCTTTGGTGTCACCCTGACTGTTGTCTCTGTTGTGTGTGTTGCCCTTCAATTAACAAAACCATTGCTTAGTGGTTACACAGGTTATTGTAGGACCACTTGTGACACACCTGTGAGCTGTCCTCAGCAAACATCCATCTGCAAAGATGCCCCACCACTTAGTTATGTCCACACATCTGTCC
Organism: Protopterus annectens; assembly: GCF_019279795.1. Lineage (NCBI taxonomy): Eukaryota > Metazoa > Chordata > Ceratodontiformes > Protopteridae > Protopterus > Protopterus annectens. The sequence goes on along the minus strand of NC_056739.1, from coordinate 1,321,174,316 downwards.
ATACCTGAGGTACATCTTTCCGTACATTCAGCATATCACCATATACAGTTGGCAATGTTGAGGCTGCATTGCAACTGCATGATCTTCTAAGACACACGTCACCTGCATACATCAGCAACTGCACATGCATGGTATATGAATGCACACCACTACATGTACATCTGTGTAGGTCCTACAATCCTGTCATTTGGGAATGTTTATAGGCATTGCAATTGGTGGACATGTGTAATGACATACATGACACATGGACTGCTGTATGATATGATAGGTGTAATGGGTGACCAGTACAGAGGGAATGTTACCTCTGTCAACATTAATATCACACCTTATGTACTGTTAGCATTCAGCAGCCATGGACCTACATTCCATGTGCATGTGTGTAATGGCTGTAGCCACCTGTCTGCACAAAGGACAACAACAGCTATGCTATTTACATATATGTTGTATGTGTGTGGCATGTCCATATCCAGGGCAGGTACAATCCAAACATGATGGTGTTTACTGGTGTACAGCAACAGTCATCTGTTAATGCTGTAAATAACCGTGGGCCCCTGGTATGTGTACAGCTGACCTAGTTACAGACAGTGGTATCATTGCATTGCATAACACATGATGCAACTGTGTTAGTGCATGGGTACTCTGCACAGTTGATGTAGAGCTTGGTACAGTCCACTGGTCAAGGGTCACATGGTGGTGTACTATTATATGTCTACCACATGTATGGATGTGTGTTGGTGGTCCGAGGGCATGGTGGTGTCTGAGGGTTACATCTTAGAATGCAGGTTTTGACACTGTGTCCTGCACCTAACTCATCTGTGATGCCTTTTGTAGGAGTACTGGTCAGTACATGTGAGTGGCATTTATGTATGTGGGGACACCACCACCTGGAGTGGTCCGTACCTGTGTTATGGCCCTCATGTCTGGTTCTGAGGTATATGGTGGTAGTGCTATTGTGCACTACAGAGCTTTCAGCCAGGTGTTCCTCACTGCACAGATGTCAGTACTCCCCATTGTTGGATCTACAGTGAGCAGCTGTGATTACAGATGCTACACATCTAGCACTGGTTAGCATAAGCATACAATGCAGTTGTCCTCTAGGTGTTAGGGTGTTATCCTGTGTTTAGGACATTTGCCTTGGAATGGTACTATATGGGTGAATGTGACTTAGGCATTATCCCCACTCCCTTGAATCATGGATGCATGTGATATGTGACAAAGGCCTGTCTACTTTCAGTCATGTCATCCCAGAATGACAAACACTGGACAACCTCGTAATTACAGCAGGACATTGGCTCATTGTGTTGGTCAAGCAGTTGCCACTCCTAACAAGACATCACTGTGAGTGGTAGTATTGTGCTTGGTATAGAATGGTACATCTAAGGTGACGGACAGCAGCAGACGTTATGTATAAGACCGGTGTCAGATATATGTAGTGCAGCATTCCTGATAACAATGACAACTACTAACACCGGAGTCCATTGCAATGTGTTCTTTACATTTAACTGTAATAGCATGACCACTGTGGCCTTCCATGTTTAGAATCAGAGTGCATCCCAGACAGCCCTGTGCTACTAAGTGTATGAGCATGCCCAGTATAACCTTGTGTAGATGGACATATAGTGCATTCCAAACAGCCCTGTGCTACTAAGTGTGTTAACATGCCCAGTGACGCCTTGTGTCAGTTATGTGCCTCTATGTGTATGGGCATGGCCATTGTAACCCTGTATAGTGATAGTTGTCATCCATTCCACAGATGGGCATACCCCAGGTCAGGATGGATTCCTACTTTAAATACAAAGGTTCACAGGTATGTACATCTTAACTGCCAGCATCCCTGTTGATGTCCACATTCCTAGAAGGTCATAATGATAGCCTTGAAATGTGTAGTCTGTGTGGCGCAACTCGTAACTATGTAGTATTGTAATAGTGATCTGTAGATAGGCAGGTGTTCTGTTCCCAACACTGGTGTGTGTGTGTTGTGTTTATGTGTGTTTGTCTCCATCTGCCTGATGGCTGAATATTGCTTTTAGACTGCTCACACTCCATACAATTCCTATACCCACCTTTGGCACAGCTGATGATGTCATCCACCTAGAAATACACCTCTGGGAGTGCTGTGACCCAGTAATCTCGGTAGCGCATTCTGTAACTGCGTAATGTTGTAGTGTGATAAAGTAGTTAGGTTGGTGTTCTAATCCCAGACTTGCCAAGTGTATGTGTGTGTGTGTGTGTGTGTGTGTGTTTGTTCCCATCTGCCTGAGGACTGAATAATGCTTTTAGACTGCTCACACTCCATACAATTCCTATACCCACCTTTGGCAAGGCTGATGATGTAACCCACCTAGAAATACACCTCTGGGAGTACTGTGACCCCGTAATCGCAGTAGCACATTCTGTAACTGCATAAAACTGTAGTGTGATAAAGTAGTTAGGCCGGTGATCTAATCCCAGACTTGCCAAGTTTGTGTGCTTGCTTGTCCCCATCTGCCTGAGGACTGAATAATGCTTTTAGACTGCTCACACTCCAAACAATTCCTATACCCACCTTTGGCAAGGCTGATGATGTCACCCACCTAGAAATACACCTCTGGGAGAGCTGTGACCCAGTAATCTTGATAGCGTGTTCTGCAACTGTGTAATGCTGTAGTGTGATAAAGTAGTTAGGTTGATGTTCTAATCCCAGACTTGCCAAGTGTGTGTGTGTATGTTTGTCCCCGTCTGCCCGAGGACTGAATAATGCTTTTAGACTGCTCACACTCCATACAATTCCTATACCCACCTTTGGCAAGGCTGATGATGTAACCCACCTAGAAATACACCTCTGGGAGTACTGTGACCCCGTAATCTCGGTAGCACGTTCTGTAACTGCATAAAACTGTAGTGTGATAAAGTAGTTAGGCTGGTGATCTAATCCCAGACTTGCCAAGTGTGTGTGTTTGCTTGTCCCCATCTGCCTGAGGACTGAATAATGCTTTTAGACTGCTCACACTCCAAACAATTCCTATACCCACCTTTGGCAAGACTGATGATGTCACCCACCTAGAAATACACCTCTGGGAGTGTTGTGACCCAGTAATCTCGGTAGCACGTTCTGTAACTGTGTAATGCTGTAGTGTAATGAAGTATTTAGGTTGGTGTTCTTATCCCAGACTTGCCAACTCTGTGTGTGTGTGTGTGTGTGTGTGTGTGTGTGTGTGTGTGTGTGTGTGTGTGTGCGTGTGTGTGTGTGTGTGTGTGTGCCTGCGTGAGACAAGTACAGTGCTTTGTAGAGTATACACTCTCTGTATAAATGACATGACCACATTTGTCAATCCTGCTGTTGTCAGCCACCTAGGTATACACCTGTAGGTGTGCTGTAACCCAGTATTCCCCATAGCGCGTGCCCCAAAAGTGTATTGCTGCAGTGTGATATGGTAGGTAGGGGTTCGTATACAGAACATGTGTGTGTTTGGCTGTCAGAGCCTGTGTAGAGGTGGCTGTGAGTGTCTAACCACTGGACATGTTGGGGAGCAGATTTTGTAGTTTTCCTATATGGTGTCCATCTTATGACACATTGGCCACCTCACAAGGAGTACAGCTGTCAGTCAGCCATGGGACTGTGCTGGCAAGCCATACCCCTACATCTGGCAAAAGGCCTGGTGAACAAAGTATGCAACCCTACTAGTACCCAGTATATGTCCTGCACCCATGTGCCATACACAAACACACTTGCCTAGGATATCCCAGTATGTTGCTAGTACCATGCACATTGATGACAGATAGTAGGCATGGTGTGAATGCAGTGGGCTGCAGAGGACATGGCACCCTGTACAGCAGTACAATAGGCACATATTTGCGGACATCGTGCCTTCACTATGTTCCCCACTGGATGCCTGCAACATATGTGGTGCCATCAAATGTGATCCACAGAGGCCATACAATGCCATACACATGTGCCCTGTATGGACCAATGCCACTGACACCAGGGAATACCTGTATCATACTATCAATGCAGGTGCAGGGTCAACCTGCTCACTATAAGCAGGTTTCGCCACACCAGGCCAGTATTGGCATATCAGGGGATAACAGTCTGTGTACACAACATGTGCCTGCCAAACCAGGTACACCTGTACATGTCACTGAACAGTATTGTGGGTTATGCACATCCCAGGCAATGTCCATGTGAAGGATTATCAAACACAGACATGGCATGCATTGCAAAGCTATAGCTATACACATTGGTAACCAGGATGTCAGGGCAGATCATGCAGTACCCATCTGTGTGGGACATTGCAGGCACTACATCCCTGTACCACACTGCACACCATTGTCGGATGACGCGCTGCCAAGGATTACCCCTCACCTCACCTTGTACAGCCATCCTGCACAACCAACCACTACACACACATGAAGCAATGCATACATGCATGTCAGTACTGGCACCTTGTGTCTGCATGTGGGTTATGATGCTCCCAACCACAATCACTCTCAGTATAACCCTCATTGGCATACCAACAGATGTCAAACACTTTCACATGCCCTAGTCCCTAGAACTTCCAGATATCCCCTGTGGTGCATGTAGTCCTGTGCATTACTGCAGTGTGGCAAACTAAGTAGTTAGGTTGTGTATTTGTGGCCCTGGCAAAGAGTGTCAATGCGAGTCCATTAGAGATTGTGGTTGTGGTGACAATGGCATCCGTTCACGTGGACAGCCATGTGTGCCACACCTAATGTATGTCTACTATATCTCTGTTGCAGATGTCTCTCATCTACACACATATATGTTCTTACAGCACAGCAACATGTCGGCTTTGTGGCACATGTAGTAACATCATGCACATGTAATAGTAATGACTAGACAGTCAGGGGTTTGACCCCTGTACTCTTAGGCGTGTGGCAGACTATACTTAGGGTTAAGTCTCCAAGCCCTTCTCTGGTGTACTTTGCCTGTCCCACCCACACACTGTCTGGTGGATGTGGAGGTGTACACCTGCTCAGCAGCTGAATGTGTATTGTAAGTGATGGACATGATCAGGTGATGGCCTCTGTACCTATTGCAGTCCTCCTCTAGCTGACTGCATGTGGAACAGCTGTGATGGTGTTCCCATAGCCATTCGTATGATAAACACAGTACACTATCTAGGAAAAACATGTTGGTATTTGGCCATGGCAGTCACTGTGAGTGGTACCTGGATGTAGTGTTCTGAAACGGCATCACAGATATCTGGATGTACCTCAAGCATCATACACAGTGGGAAATAGCCTAAAGACAAGAGGGTGATGTGCCACACATGACTACAGCATGCAAGTGTAGCTATGCTGCATTGAGACTACTGCCTGTTTAACATGTGTGTGGTAATGGCTATTCTGCATGTTTTAATACAGACATGACAGTACTCTGTTCATGAGGGACCCCCATCTGTAGGGCCATCTATGAACTGGTCAGTGTGTAGGACTATTTGTTTCCTGTGTTACACACTGAACACACATCTGTGCACAGCAGGAGCATAGTGTGAGGATTGCAGACAGTACATAATGATAGGGATGTGTTACTGCCATCGCATCCCTGACTGGACATATGTCACATGAAACAGTGGTATGACAGATACTGTTTGGGGTTCCCAGTGTCAAACCAATAATGGGCAGCGGTTCATAGCTGCGGTCACATGTCTACTACACATTGTACAGATGGCATGCAGTATATATGCATGTGTTGTGCTCCCTCTGCAAATGTATACCATCTGTTGTGTTGGGTTGATGGTGATATCTATGCATACTGTTGTAGGTAATCCTGAATGCTGTTGTCTATCACTAAGCCATATGCGGGTTTAAACTGCAACACCATAGGCTGTATGGGTTGGGAGGTCCCGGCAGAACCTTCTGTCCCACTTCAGCTGACCATGGCACCGGGCACCAGCACATCTGGGGTCCAGCCTTGGACCTCAACCTCTGTTGGCTCTGCACCACCTTCAGTTGGTATCACCACTGAGGATGGGGCATGTCCCCCCTGGGAGCAGGACCAGACAGGAACATGTCTGCTGTCATGCAGTCCCGGACGTGTTGCATTGGGGGCACACAAAGGCGTTCCGAAGCCAGATGCGCAAGCTCAAGGGTGGAGTGTCACATTTACAGGGTGGTGCTGCCCCTCCTGGACAGCCCCTAGCACTGCCTCCTTTACAGCTGTTTAGGTGCAGTGGTGGCTGTCCATGGTTGGGGACCTCCGTCCCACTGTTCCCATGGGCTTGTGAATACCGAACACCCATCCCCGTCTGAGGTGTATCCCCCCACATGTGTCATATACCGACCCTGTATGCTGTCTTGTCTGTGATCCTACCCTACCTATCCTCCACGGCCATACCTACTCTCCTTCCCCCACATCCGACCCTCACCCTACAGAAACATAAGGCAAATCGGCACCTAGGACAACATCTTCCCTATACATAGCTGTCCATTTCACACACATGCCCACTGGACACATGTAACCCTTGTAATATGCATCACAACATACTCCTGTTGTCCTCACCCCTGTCCCTCAGGCACATGATCCTGGTATGCACATCACTCCTAAATGGTCCAGGTACACGTGATGAGGATGACCCATTGTACACATAACACTACCGGTCCCTCTATGGTTACCCCATTTACCTTTATCATGATGATGATGTTGCACACAGCAACTTGCAAGAGTACTGTTCACACATAATTATTGGACAGGTACTGTTGTGTTAATGTACATTACATGCACAGAGTGATGTATACAGCCAATGTACAACTGTTTGCGTGTATGAATGACACATGTCTGTCTGAGGGAGTCTTGAAATTACATAAGACAACACCACTACATAATACAGGCATCGCTGGTGTTTCCCATTTCATTCATTTGTAATGCTTTGTTGCCACATGGTATGTTCCTGATATATTTCTATATATGTATGTACCTATATGCTGGACATAAACACTCATATATACATCTACATGATGGGGTACATTCCTATACTGTTGAATGACTGCACTGTATGATATGGTTGTGGTACTGTCCGTTGTCTGTATATCTGCCAAGGTGTAGTGGTAAATCACATTAGCTGTGTGTGCAGGGTCCTGGTTCCAAGCCTTGTAGAGGCCGTTTATTTTGTTGCAGGGCAGAACAAGGCCATTGGATACAGAGGGAGTAAGGCACATTAAAGCAGTTGTGAGTGGGTGTGCGTGGGTTTGCATGGTGTTAAGCAATGCTAACCTCTGGTTACAGCTTCTTACACTCGGTTAGCCTCTACATTGCTTTACCAGTGCAATACTCGCATACTGGTAGCCAAACAGGCTTACACCCGCTCGCTCCCGCACTTGCAAATGCACTGACATTGGTGCTTGCATCTGACGCTCACACCCTTGGGTGGGAGCGAGGACCACAATATTACCTTGTGATGCCTATTACATTGGATTACATGCTTACAGTATTGGGAATGGCTGCCATTATGTGACGGCATGCCGTTCGACTGTATGGAATCGGTGGCCTGTCCAGTGATTTATTCATATTATTTGTGTGCTCCTCTTACAATCTGCACCCGTCTGGCTGATACATGGGAACCAAGACTCTTCAATACAGACAAGTAATTGGGTTTTGGGACCCACATCTGTCGGCCGAGTCATGCTACCACATACCTATTATAGGGTTGCCACCTTTTCAATTGCCCAAGGTGGGACTTTTATGTAGAAACATCAGATTTTGTAGGGCAAAACATACCCACAGCCAGTACAAAGGAAACAACTTCACTGTTTTGCCTAAATAAAAGTTTATTCTTGTAGCATTATAGTTGCTTATTCTGTTTCTTATAACATTTAGGTGTTTCAGATACAAAATAAATGTTTTATGCAACTGCTACAGACAATATAGGAAAATCTTTGTTCTAAAATCTCAGGACATTTGCCATATTTTCAATTATTTTGCAGGACACAACTACCCAAAGGGGACTGTCCTTTGAAAAGGTGGACAGGTGGTAACCCTAACCTATTATTCTATCATCTTTCTAAGGTAGTCAGTGGAATATGCGCTTTCTGTCACTATCAGACCTCTCATACAAATGGGGAAAAATTAACGCTGAATCAGGGACACTGCATAACAACATCAGGGACAGATTTAGAAATTTGGTGCTATTAACCTGACACATTGACAGACCCAGAGCATATATATTCATACACATTGTCTGAGGTACATGCTGTTTATGACTCTTAAATGTTGTCGTTATTCATTATGTGTATTCCACCACCTTTCCTCCTAATATCACTAGTTCTAGGAGGGTTTAGGTGGGACAGAGTTAGATTCTGAGTCATAATCAGGTACGTCCTTGGTAATTGGGGACAGTTCAATGGTATGATCCCTATGTATTTCCCCAGTGGTTTACGGACTATCCAGTGGATGTGCTCTTAGGGGTTGGGAGGTATGGGCATCTGCTATGCCCACATTAGAATATTACTTACATCCACGGGGCAGTCCTAATATGGCTCTACCAGCCAACACCTGCACGCCTAGGCCCATAATCGCATACCCATAGTTCCCCTACCTGCCACTCCTCTACAGCACTCATCCTTACTGTGGGTGCAGGTGGGGTATAAACCCACCACTACGCACTGCCCACTCTCCCCGTTTCGGGACACATGTCCTATGTTGTGTCGACCCATGTGTTATCAGGCTTGCACAACCTACTGGTCCATGTACATCTACAGCCTGGTTGGAGAAATCATTACTGGGACTGGCTCCAATCATTAATTTTTGGTGTCCTACAAGGGACATCGATGCCTATGTTTCAAGTGTAAACCTTGCAGATCTCTCCCACTGGTAATATCCTGCCGGTGGTCTAGGAAGCAGTGGTGTGTTTACCTTTATTGTGTGTCTGTATGTCTCACTGGCCTAGCTGGGGAGGTGGGGGATGATGCTACATGTTACACGTTTGTTTATTGGACCTCCCACCAACATATGCTCGGCCTGTGAACATATGTTACTCCTAACTGCTGTATCATATCCTAGTTATATACATGTGTATATTTAATGTAACATATATGTATATATATATCTATTTACATTAATATATACAGATATATCTGCATATGTATGCATACATGTATATTTATATCTTGCTGTATATATATATATATATATATATATATATATATATATATATATATATATATATATATATATATATATATATACATATATAAAATCTAACGACATATGGGTCTATGGTTGTCTGCATATGTATATATTCATATGTGGGTATGTATCTGTATTCTTTCTCTGTATGTATACATTCGTACTACGGCAAGGGAGAAACATCTCTATCTCGCTATGGGTAGATATACATACACATAGCTCTACATATATACGTCTAGATCTAATTATTCCGTTCCTTGCCATATAGATTACACTTTGCTTTAGTGGGTCTCGCAGTGGTTGTGGTTGCTCGTTGGGCAACGCCTCTGCCCAATGAACACATTCGCTTGCATCCCTAGGGCTGTACATATTGGCCAACATCAGCCAACACCTGCACATCTAGACCCATAAGTAGCTACCCATAGTTCCCCCACCCTTGCCTCCTCGACAGCACCCATCCTTACTCTGGGACCGGGTCGGTTCTGGACACACCACTACACACTGCCCACTCTCCACTTCACGGGACCCATTTCATAAAATTGTCTCAGCCCATGGGTCATCAGAGTTACCCACCCTTATATTCCGAGTCTGTATGCACCGTGGACAAAATGGACGATCTATCACATTCGTATGGTTTGGCCAATTTTTGGGGTGTCTCGCAAGGGACGGTCCAGTATGTGTTCCATGATTAGAATCCACGGGTGCACTGTGTACCCCCCCAGTTGTATTCTGCCTGTGGTCTGGGGAGCAGTGGACACTACATTGATTGCGTGCATATTTCCCGTGTCCGGCTGTGGGGGGGGGGGGGTTGAAGGGCATGCTGCGTGTGTCATGTTTCTTGCCTGGGCTCTTCACTTCCATTGCCACAGCCTGTGAACATATGTCATTCCTGTGTGCTGTTTCCTATCATAGCTGTATATCTCTGTATATCTACACACACACACACACACACATATATTGATATATATATATATATATATATATATATATATATATATATATATATATATATATGTATTTATGTATGTATATGTATATATATGTGTATATATATATATATATATATATATATATATATATACATATGTCTATACATATATATATATATATATGTGTGTGTGTGTGTGTGTGTGTCTGTAAACCAATACATTCCCCGCGCATGTGCACTTACACATGCGTAATGGTGTTTATATATGCTTTACCTGCATACTAGTGCCTTATTCATTATGACACTGACACCACTCCAGTTATCTTGTAATCGGTATTTAGCACGTTATACAGCAGACAGATGTTGCAATATGTTCATGTACAGATTACCGATGGTAATTGGAATGTGATACAGTGGGATTCAGTATGAGAATGTCTGTTCGTTAGGGGGTTGCTCTAACGATTGCACTATTGCTGTGCTGCTCCATATGCATATATACCCATATCCCCATGGCTCCTGGTTCCCCAAACACAGCCCAACGCCTTGCTAACACTGCTGTTATCCATTCTCCTGTCGGATTCGTGGTGTATCGACACCACTACACACTGGCCACATCCTACTCCTATAGAGCCATCCTATCGGTTTACTCACTCCACGTATCCTCAGACCTCCCATACGTTTAGTCCACAAACATTGCTGACGTGAGCGACCAAAGAATACTATTTGCAATTACTGGGTTGCCCCACATGGGACACGCATGTGTTTATGGCAAGATTAGACTCTATACTTTATTACATCCTTACTCCTGTTAACATGACACTACAATTCCTTATTATGTATGACTATGCGGTATTGCACACATTACACATGGGAGCCTAGTTATGTACGTGTTCAGTGTATTTCCTTTACAATTTGACCGGATAAGTCCTTGGCATTGCCATACCAGGCAGATCACAGGAAAGATTCCATGTGTGTGGAAGAGCTCATATTTGATTGTCGTCAGCACAGCACTGACTTTGGACACTGTACACGCCTCTGCATTCTAGCAGTTTCATCCCATCCCTCTTCTGCACAGCCTATTATTCCATCTACTGTCGATGTTTGTATGGGCACATTCCTATTATTTATGTCTACAAATGGAATGCATGTGTTACAGAAAATGTACTTCTACATATTGATGTCTGCATGTGTGTATGCATATATACCTATTACGAACTCGCTGACCTCCACGGTGTGGTCCAATTAGAACCGGGCCATCCAACCCTGGCACGCCTGGATCCATAATTCCATACCCATAGTTCCTCCACCCCATCCGTGTTCAACTTACACGCATAACTTCCATTATCCACTTGTTATCGCAGCCATGACACACCTCTAAACATTGCCCTCTCCAGAGTGTTAGGGGCCCTACACATATGTTGTTCCGCCTCGTGTATTCACAGGCTCTCCCGCCATTTAATCTTTGAACATACCTGCCCTTGCTAGGGTTATAGATTACGGCCTTTTTGCGCTTTACAATATTTGGTAGTCCCAGCAAGGACTACTGTCTGTCTGTGTGTAAAGTAGACTTAGGAATTCAATGATGTTATTCCCACTGGTAAAACCCTGCCTGTGGTGTGAGTAGCAGTGCTCTGCTCACTCCTGGGCAGCTTTTTATGAGATACGCTGACAGCACTATATAATACCATAGTTGCTGTTGATTCCCTTCTCATCCCTTGTCTATGTTTTATTGTTACGACGTTCATTCTTCATATATATATATATATATATATATATATATATATATACATATATATATATATATATATATATATATATATATATATATATATATATATATATATATATATATATATATATATATATATATATATATATATAGATAGATATACATATATATTTATATATATGTATATATATTACATCTGTACATATGTATATACATTTCCTATGCTGGGCGCTGCTTACACCTGTGCAAGCGCATTCACATATGCTTACTGTGTGTTACATATGTTTACTGCCGCTTATTTGTGCTTACTTGTGCCTTATTCATTATGACAGTACCACTTTGATTGAAGGGATCTCGTTAATAGTCCCATGCGATACTCATGTTCACTTTTACATGTTATAATGTCGGTTTTACAGCAGAATGACATTCATTCCACAAGGAAAATGATATGTGCTATAGTCGAACTTGAACCGTGAATGCCTGTTCATTTGGCGGATGCTCTAACCACTACACTATTGGTGTTCTGCTTCATTTATATGTATACCCATGGTTCATAGTTACCCGAACACACACCTCAACACTTCACTAACACAGCAGGCATCCATTTTCCTGTTGGGAAAACTGCACTACTACACATGCGCCATTCCCTACTGCTCTGGACCCGTGCCACATGTTGACTTACTCAAACCATATTCAGACCTCCCAAGCCTATAGTCCTGGCACATACGTTTGTATCATTGTCAGGGTGTTCATATGGTCATCCGGGTTTAGGCTTGTCCGAGTGGGGACTGGGACTGCCCTGTATCCATTAGAAAGTCAGATTTAGCACATGGACAAGATTACTCCCACTGTTAGCATCCTCTTGTGGTTGGAGACGCAGAGATTTTGCCCACCTCAGGCCAGCTTGATATGTCAACACTAGATAATACGGGTGTTCTGCTGCTGTTTTCCTTCGCATTCATTATGAATGCTTTCTTGTGCCAATGTTCGTTCTGTAGATATATATATATATATATATATATATATATATATATATATATATATATATATATATATATATATATATATATATTATACATGTGTGTGTGTACGTACGTACACATGCATATACATATATATGATTTAATTACTTTGATCATACTGTTGAATGACTGTGCTGTCTGCTATGTTTGTGATAACATCAGAGTTAGGTATAACTGCCGTGGCTTAGTGGTAAATCACATTGATTGTGATGTGTAGGGTCCTAGCGTCAGGCCTGGCCGATGCGGTTTATTGTGTTGCTGGGCAGAATAAGGGCCATTGGACAAAGGGTGAGTACAACACTTTTCAGCTGCGGTTTTCCGTTTAACCGCCGATTCATGTCATGCAAAAACCTTCTGCATTCTTACTGTGATACATCACCCCAGTTCACATTTCAATGGTATTATATCATTATAGAGCATAAAATTAGCAAGATATGCTCGTATACGGATTACGCGTCATAAATGGTGTGTGCTGCAGTTGAACCGGGAACGTCTGCTCGATAGCCGTATGCTCTAACCACTACACTATTGGTGTTCTGCTTCATTTATATGTATACCCATGGTTCATAGTTACCCGAACACACGCCTCATCACTTCACTAACACAGCAGGCATCCATTTTCCTGTTGGGAAAACCGCACTACTACACATGTGCCATTCCCTACTGCTCTAGACCCATCCTGTATGTTGGCTCACTCCAAGTATATTCAGATGTCCCAAGCTTATAGTCCTGGGACATACGTTCATATAATGGTCAGGGTGTTCAATTAGTCTTCTGGTTTTCGGCTCGTCCGACTGGTGATTGGGACTGCCCTGTACCTGTTTGAAAGTCAGACTTAGCATGTTGACATAGTTAGTTCCATTGTTAGCATCTTACCTGTGGTTGGAAATGTAGGAGGTTTGCTCACCTCTGAGCAGCTTGATATGACAGCACTATATATTATGGGGGGGGGTTCCGCTGCTGTTTCCCTTCACATTCGTTATGACTGCTTTATTGTGACCATGTTCATTCTTCATGTATATATATCATGTATATATATATATATATATATGTATATATATATATATATATATATATATATATATATATATATATATATATATATATATATATATATATATCTGTCTGTACGTACGTACACATGCATATACACCTACATGCTTATTTACATTTCCCATACTGTTGAATGACCGCCACTTACCATCGCGCATACCCACTTACGTCTGCTTTAAAGTGCTTAATCACCCTATATCCGACTGCCATTATTGTGGCCATCATATAAAAGTAGTCCTTGCATGGCTTGGACCCGGGAACAGGAACACCATAGTCACTGGTTTTACCACAAAACTATCCATGATACATTATGTATGAATGGTAATTAGGATATATGACTTTACTACAGCCATTCCACAGTACTGGCAACAAATGTGACAGTCGGGTGGTGTACATATGTATAGTACATGTTACTATTCATATGTTTCTGAGAGGCATATGTATACATTTGCAAGTATACATATTTATGAAATGGACACATACTTGACAACTACTTATATGCACGTATGTGTGATGCGTAGCTATGCGAATATAAGTATGTACATTTATAGATATATGACTACATATCTGGAGTTATACAATGCCATGTATATGAACAACTGCATACAGGAGGTACCTGTACTGTTTGTATACAGGGGTTGTCTGCATCATTACGATGAGGAACCTGGATGGGGTATACAATTTGTGGACATGTACTATTTGGGAGATGGCTATGGGGAAGCTTCAATGGAACATGTGAATGGTATAATTTCCTGATAATGCACGTGGGGAGATGTGCATCATGGTCAGGTGTTTAATCCCAGGTTGTAGGTTCTGCAGGACCGGCTGAAGGCTGAGCAGGGTTGTGGACAACTACTGCTAATGCAACTGGTGTCCGGTTGTCTACGGGGCTGGACATCATGTCGTGCCACCAAGTCTAATCTTTAGAACAGACACTTATCCCATGAGGGATGGCCAAAAATTGTGGACACCAATTACTCCAATTCTTTTGTCTTTACGCAAATGAGGGAGGGGTTATACATGCAAGGGATACCTAGTTTGCAAGCCTGAGACTGCCTAGCGTGAGACTGCCTACTAGATATGGGTAGGGGGCACTACGTGCAGATATGGCTGCGTCAAGCTAGCAGCCCGACTATGGGTGGTTTTGGTGGATGTTCAGCAAGGGAGGATGGTGTGCTGTGGAGGGGATGATGGGTATTAAATTATGTATCCAGGTGTGTTGGGGTTGGATGGCTCAGTTTAGGCCAGACCATTATGTGGGTGTGAGCTGGTAACGTTTCTGTACATGTGTATTGCACATTTTAACGTTCATATGTTTGTGGGATTGTGTTCTGAAATATGGCCTGTCAGGGTATATTGCGGATGTGAATGTATGTTCTTTGGTTTCCTTTCTGATTCACCCACTGCTCCCTCGTACACCTCCAGTTCACATATTGTACATCCGACCCAGTCTCCCATTGGCGAATTATTACATTACCCGTCACCCCCCCAATATTCCACACACACCATCCATCCCTTCTCTGGTTGATGGCCCATGGCACAGACAACAGAACACATTGTGTACTCTACATATCTCTGGTACCACTATGGTTGTAAGGACAACCCTGGCATATTTGATCTTCCACATGCTGTACTTCATGCACATAGGTACACGCCAATACTTATCTTTCATGACATGGTAGGTAGACCTGGGTAATACCCCTTCATCTTTGGGACATCCAGACAGAGACATCTTTGACCGCAAATGGGCAGATATTGCGAGAATGCTCTGACCATTGGTAGGGTTGCCACCTTTTCAAATGGCCAGAGTGGGACATTTTCGGGACACACACATCAGATTTTACAGGCTGACACATACCTATGGTCAGTACAAAGGATAGTGCCTTACTTTTATGCCTAAGTGAAAGCTTATTCTTGTAGCAGTTTAGTTGCTTATTCTGTTTCTTGTAACATTTAGGTATTTTAGATACAGACATAACTATTTTATGGAACTATTGCATAAAATATGGGACATAATTATGTCCTACAATCGCAGGACATTTGCAATTTTTAATATTTTTGGTAAGGACACAACTGCCCAGAAAGGGACTGTCCCTCACAAAGTGGGACAGGTGGTAACCCTAACCATTGGGCTAGGCTTAGCAAAGGGCAGTGGCGCGCAAACACACTGAGTTTCACTTCCACTTGGTATAACAATCAACACTACAATGGAATACAGGCACGAGGTTTTAAATGTCATTTGTTCAAGGGAAGGGGGCTCAATATTCAGCTACGTGCTTCTGTGTTTACTTTTTATTTTGTGTGTTCATGAAACTGTCTTGTATGCTTTGCATACATTTCAGTATCCATGGACACTGACAGGAGTGATTACTGTTAGAGGCAGGCTGTACTAGTCAGAATTTTAGGTTGCGTGTCTGCAGCCAACATGTTCACACCTCTGTGCAGTGCTTAGACATGCCCTCTGCACTCACACACATTTCCTATGCATGTGGACGCTGTGGCAGCACGCCTTCATTAATATGCATGTGGTGCTGCTGCGCCATCTCTACGCCGCACGGTCAGTGCAAGGCTAACACCGTCCTTGCGCCGAGCTTCATGAATCCCGGGGACTGTGTTTAGTAAAGTTAGAATATGCAAACCGAAAGACAATAGTATTATGAGAATTTATAGATAAGATTGTTATATTGCTACAAAAGTCATTCACAAAATGAAAAACGGTGATGTACACATAGAATATTTAACAAGTGCTGTCATACAAGACAATTTAAAAGAAGAGAAAGGAATGGCCATTAAAGACCAATCTGATGCTAAAGCAAACAAGTATTACAGGATGTACTTTCAGAAAAGAATAATCTTAAGGCAACCCTTCGGAGCAAAGTAAAGTTGGAGACAGTTTACTGGAAGTAATTACGAGCTAAATGTCTTTTCAGGAACATTGGTGCCATGTGTGAATAAAAGCTGTCACAGTGAATAATACACAAGATGTTTTTGTTATGACTGAAAACGTAAGAGGATTTTCTTACAGACTAAAACTAAATTGAAAAGCTGGTGACCTTTACTTGAGAAGGCATTGGCACCTATGCAGTTTATACATTTTAGGAAATAGAAGCCTTATCTAAAGTGGCAATCTCACTACCAGACAAGGTAGACAATAGAGAATGCTAGTATAAATGATGCTGTCAATGCTTGAAATAGATGTGACTATTAATGTATCTGAGCCACTGACCTAGATTAGAATGGGGTGGAAAAGCACAGGTAGAAAAGTTTGGAGCTATCATGAGCAGATAAATATAGAGTATTATAACAGGTGTCCAATATTGAATAAGGGCTGCTGTATGTCTTTTAAGTTTAGTGGTCCATATATAGTCAGAGGGAGGAGAGAGCCTTGGGGAATCATTATCCTACCGTCAAGTCTAAACTAACAAGCACAGCGGTGAAAGCATTATCACAATGATGAATCTGCAAGTTTTCATGATAGTAGCAAGAATTCTCCCAAGCACTCTGTGTTTTGCTATTAAAAATGGAAATACTTAATCACATTTATCAAAAGCAGATTAAATGAAAACTTTGCACTATATAACAGCTTAAAATCCCATATAATAAAAGAACACAGATAGTGCTAATCTCACCCTAAAAGTAAAGGAGTAATGGCAGCTGTACATTGTGCCTGTTTCTGATCTGACTGGGCCTTTCGTCTATCCTTGTATTCTTTTCACTGATTCTGCTTGGTGCAATGGGAAAGCTGTGAAAGTTGTGAAGTCATTTTATCATGTAATACATTGTCACTTAGATGAACTGCTAAAATATTTAAGTTAAATTTGAAACAGATACCTTAGAGTACAGAAGGGCTTAATGTTATTTGAAAACCTAAGCTCGAAATGTTTACATATCATGGTACACATTTTTGATTAGGAAACTGCTCTACCTCTAAGGTTTACCTCCTCAGAGACCTCATAATGGAGAGTGATGTCACACACATAACATTACAATAATGCAGCAGTCTGGGGATTGACTAATGCTAATTAGCAGCAGTCTGGGCAACTGACTAATGCTAATTACCTATGTGCTCTCACCCAGAAATGTCTGTGGCTCTAAACTTGTGCCAAGTAAAATTTTGCAGTCACCCATTTTCTCCAATGGGAATGCAGTTAAGTTCAGTAAAGCTATAGGGTTGGGTGTATGCATTAGTGTAGGTATGCATGTAGTGATGTCTGCAGGGGCATGAATCACACTGTATGTGTATCTGTACTGGATTGTGTAAGATTCTGTCTACCTGAGTGTTTGCACATAGGTTACCCCTCCCTCCCTCTGTAGCAGTTATTTTATCAATTCCAATAGTGTACAGTCTTCTAACACTGTCTCATGTGTTCATAAGTGTCTACATGTTTAGAGGGTGAGGTGGCTGTCACAGGATGGACATTTTTAGTACTGCACTTAGGACACATGGGTTAAATAGCCTTTACATGATCAGATAAGGTAGACAGTGGTTCATGACATCAATATCATGGGGAGGGTCACAGTTTTGCAAATTACAGCAGTGTTGTATACATGTTACTAACATGCTGTGCCATGTCAAGGCAAAGACACAGTGCACAGCAGCAAAGTGGCTGACTTGGGGGGGAGGGAATCACCGGAAAGCTAACTGGGCTGGGTCAGAGGAGTTTTTGGTATATCTGCTTTGGAACACTGGTCCTATGATTATCCCTGAGAGGAGTACTCTGACATCAGGATGGACCCATTCTCATGTGCCTCAGTGGATGATGCACTAGGTTATTACCTCTTAAACTAGATTATTTTTGAGTTATACTGCTCTTAGACACCATAAAACTGACTAAAGCACTGTTGTCCATGTATTGTTTTAGATGCTACAGATATCCGGCAATATTAAGATGGTGGTAGAAGTAAGTTGGGTTTATGTGATATATATCTTGCATGGACTGCCTTATTGTGCAAGTCACAGGAGCACAAGTTTGGCTTGGTTACCAACCCTTATTGTCGTGTTTCTTTTGCTGTATATTCACAGATCAGAGTTCTGATGCAGTGTCACCTGGCCAGGCTGAGGTACAACAACAGGCTGATGTTGGCTGTCATGCTAGCTCTGATGACAATGATGAGTAACAGTCCGATGACACAGTGGCACTGTCTATTTCTATCCTTGGTAGCTGTCCTCCCTCAATAAATAAACCCACAGAAGAACATGAGTCTTTATAGCACTAGTGCTCAGCATTCTGAATGGAAGCATGACCCCATGGTCTTACAGCCAGAGATGCACCCTCTCTGGCTATGACAGTAGTGGCACATACTGTATCTGAAGTGAGTTTACTCACCATTTTATAGTGTCACAGTTCATCCCTGATGTGTGGGAGGCACTCAGGATATTTCAGCACACGTGCAGCAGTTTTATCCAGCTGTAGCTTAGCTAGTCCTGCATGGACTGTTATGTGACATCAGTGAGGACAAGGACACTGTAATGACTCATCTCCTGAGGCCTCTGGTGGCACACACAGTTTTTGTACTCAACACCATGTGCAGGACTGCCAGTTACCATCACCTTGCTTACTACCATTGCTGTCTGAATTTGGTGGAATGGCATGTACCAGGAGGGACCATGTCAGATGACAATCATGGAGAACATGTGTGACATCTGCATATGAATATGCACCATGCTCCCCCCATCCTGACAGGCCATGACTCTTGCCCACCTGTAGCAGGAACCAACACATATGGACCTCATACAGTTCACAGTCCTGAACTCAGATACCATCCCTGTCATGGGGGTCTGCAAGTCCCAGTGAAACAAAACAGCATATTGTCCACTGATCATGACCATGTAGTGGCACCCCAACACATCACAGGATGAAACTGTGTATGAAACATTGTAGTCTTCATTGCAGAATATCCATTTCTGCATCAGTTTGTGGACACATAGTTGGATTTCTCCCACCCCATTAGAGGAGGAACTAGAGTGTGACACAGACTATCTGCTTGCTCAAGACCTCCATCTCAGATTCCTGTGAAATTTTCCACCTACTCACAATGTGTGTAAATGGACATGTCTAATTGTCCTCACAATGTGAGTAGATGGGCATGTCTCATTGTGTCCCTAAGCACCTGTAGACACGATGATAACTGTGACCCACATCTCCTCCCCTGGCTTGCTAAAGTTTATATCTGTATTAGAAACAGTATTTAGAACACATCTAGAGCCTGTTTACTGCATTTCCTGTGTTGCACTTAATTTAAAATCGTTTTTTTTCTCTTAAAATTGCATTTTACCTGACTTTGGCCTAGCACTCAAGTGTGGGGTCATTTATAGCACTGTTGTGAATATGTTGCTACTTGTGTATCTCTGCTATCTTTAAACTAAAACAAAAAAAGAAAAAACAAAAAAATACTGCTTTTTTTCCCACTTTCTGAAATTTAAGAAAGTTCAGTTACAGATTTGCTGTTCTGAACTGTTTGTATGTTTCTTGGAGGCCAGTGCTTGCTTGGGCTAAAGGGAAGTCTCTGTGTTCACCAGTGGCAGTGGTTAACACTGAGCAGCCTGCCTGTCCCTGTAGGAGTGGTTACTGCCTAGAAGCTGTGGTTTTATTGGCCATTTTGGGTCAATTCTAAACTCCTTGATCTCTCTCTCTTAAATCCCTCTCTTTTTGTGCGGTCTTGCGCACAGAGCAGCGTCGGGCATCGCCACTTAAACAGGTTTAAACTATTCCGGGCTCCACAAAGTCTGCTCTTCACTTTTTCCCTTAGAACCACTCTAAATCTCTAATTAAGCACTCTATTTTCATTCTAAAGCCTTGCACTTGCCCGTATAAGTAATTTCAGAGGTAAACACAAACTAAAGCACTACATCCTCATACTCCTTCTAAGCACTTGCTCCCCATTGGTTCTTTCTGATCAGTCAATAAGTAGTTCCCTATATTATTCAGGCATGTCCAAAGGTCAGTTTTGAGTTTACTCTCCAGTCCAGCTGATGAATCTGGGAATCTTGAGGCAATGTTACAACTGCCTTATGTATACAGACCACCCTCTCCTCCTCCCAACAAGCTCAAATATATGTGAGAGATGCAACTATATAGCCAAACTGGAGGCTAAGCTCTCTCAGCCCAGTACTGGCACAGCCTGTCAGGAGGAGAAGGTAACCACACACACACCACAAATCCAGTCTCACATAGACCTATCACATCAGCAAACCAAACACATAAACACACAAAAACATACTCGGAGGCTCTAAATAAAAGTCTGCCTAAGCAGCAGAGACCTCCAAAGCAGACATCCAAGCAACACCTACCACGAAACAATATCCACGTAGCACATAGCTCACAAAGTCAGTGTGCCACACAGTCACAGCCCTTAAGGCTAAACAACACACCTAATACACTTGTAATAGGTGACTCTATTGTCAGACACACTGACATCCCACTCACCAGACTGAACAAGGAGAAGGTTACTGTAAGCTGCCTGTCGGGTGCCAGGATCCGCCACATAACACAAGCACTTAGGTCACTCCAAAGCAAGTACAAATATGACTCTGTCATTGTCCATGCTGGTGTGAATGACCTGAGACGTATCTCCTTGGACTACATGAAAAAAGACGTACAGGAGCTCTTTGATCATGTAGTCCAGGCCGGTATGACCCTGACGTTGAGTAGCATCTTACCCTCACCAAGAATGATGCCACAGTATAAAGACAAAATGATCAATTTTAACAATTGGCTAAAGTATTGGTGTCATTCAAAGGGGATCCATTGTCTGTCAGCCTGGGATCACATGCTGGACAAGCCACGTTGCTTCGCTAGGGATGGCTTGCACCTGTCACCCCTGGGTTTTCGAATACTGGCAAAGGCTCTTGCCTCCCCCATAGTGCCTTTTTTAGGCAAGGCTCAAAAGACAAACCCACCCCCATAGACAACACAAAGAAAAAAAAACTAAGGGTAATGCTGCTCAAAGCCAGAAGTCTAAACGTCAAGATGCATGCACTCGAGACTCTCCTCAGTATGGAGAATATCGATATCTGTGCAGTAACAGAATCCTGGTTCAAGGCTCCCGAGAGCACCCCAGCACTAACAGGTTATACTTCATACCATGCTTTCTGGCCCCAAAACTCGGACTGAACCACAAAAGGAGGGGGAGTATCCATATTTATCAAAGATACCCACACCTCCAGGTTAGTGGCACTGCACGAAGCATCGGAGACTATCCATGTGTAACTAACGGTGGACAAACTGCCTTTCAGTTTGTAGCCTGCTACAGAACACCCTCCCAAACACAGGAACCTCACTCGGCTTTCCTGAGAACACTGGAGAATATGAAGGTCTCTCCAAACACTATTATATTGGGTGACTTCAACTACCCAAACATCGATTGGGAAAACTATTCAAGCCCAAATACCCTCGCCCAACGGTTCATAGAATTTATAAACTCAAATGCTATGGAACAACTGGTCACCACTCCCACAAGAGGGGAAAACATATTGGATCTGGTCATCACCAACATGGGGTCTCTATGTTCCACACCAGAGGTATACCCCTCATTGGTAAGATCAGACCATAAACAAATCTCACTGGACATCCATATTCCATCCCCACCCCTAGCCAAGGAAACCACGGTGAAGAACTTCTCAAAAGCAAACTTCAAACTTCTCAAAACTGAGGTGGAATCCTTCAAAGCCCCCGAGCCATTGGAAGATATGGCCCAAAATGCAGAATCCTTTACAAAAGCATTCTATGGACACCTACAGGAATGCATGGAGCATGCTATCCCAAATAAAACCAAGACTCACTCCTCCAAAGGCAGGAGACCTGTCTGGTGGACTCCAGCCATAAATAAGCTATACAACAGATGGAGAAAGCTACTACATGACAGAGCAAAATCCCAAAAAGGGAAGGCATCACTGATCAGTACTAGCAAGAAACTACGATCCCTTATAAAATCATCTAAGGCCAGCTTCAAAAGAAAAATTGCACAAGACACTGAAAATAATCATAAGGCCTTCTTTAGTTATGTCAGAAACCTGGGAGGCAACTCCCAGATATGCTCTGAGTTAGTGCAAAATGACAAAAAATACACTGAACCCACAGACATTGCCAACATCCTGGCAGAAAGGTTCAGTGCAAACTTCTCTCCCCCTTCCCCCCCAAAAAAGCAAATGTCTGTCCCACCAGAGTGTAGCCTTCCTGAGATCACAGCTGCCCTCTCCAAAGCAAAAAACACAGCATCAGTGGGACCAGACGGTGTCCCGGGCTGCATCTTACATGAGCTCCAAGAAGAACTAAACCCTCATATAAAGTCACTGTTCAGTCTCAGCCTTACTACAGGATATGTACCCAAGGAATGGCGTACAGCAACAGTGGTCCCACTCCACAAAGGTGGTGCCACAACAGACCCCGGAAACTATCGCCCTATAAGCCTGACTAGCCTGGTCTGCAAAGCTATGGAGCGTATCATCATGGAAATCATAAACAAAGACATTGGGAACCTCCAGACACTGGATCCTACCCAATTCAGCTTCATTAAGGGCAGATCTTGCCTCTTGATCCTGGTCAACGTCTTTGAAACAGTTACCAAAGCCATAGATGAAGGGAAGGTAGTCCACACAGCCTACCTGGACCTCGCAAAAGCATTCGACACAATACCCCACTCGGGCATCATAAATAAGCTCACCAGCTTAAATATCAACCCCTATGTCACAAGATGGGTTGCAAACTGGCTCAGGGATAGAACCCACATGGTCAGAATAGCAGGTGCCATGTCAGACTCTAAGCCAGTTACAAGTGGTGTCCCACAAGGCTCTGTCCTGGGACCTCTCTTGTTCGTTATATATTTCTCCGAGGTACAGACTAACATGGGTGGACTATGGCTGACCAAGTTCGTAGATGACTGCAAACTGGATGCTGTAATCAACTCTCCGGCTGACACAAGAATCCTCCAAAAGGGTCTCACAGAGATGGATAACTGGTGCCAGAGCCATGGCCTAAAGCTAAATGCCAAAAAGTGCATAGTCATCCCCTTTGGGAAAAACAAAGTGCCCACAAATTACCACATAGGTGATAATCCATTAAGTACGGAAGAAGTAATTAGGGAGTTGGGGACCCAAGTAGATAGCAATCTCTCCTTTGACAATCACATTGCCAAAGTGGTTAGAAAGACCTTCTATATAGCCCACCTTATCATGAAAGGGTTCACATCTAGATCAAGAGAGATCATTGTGCCCCTCTACTCATCACTTATCAGGCCCATAATTGAGTACAATGCCCCATTTGGGATGTACCTTACCCGACAGCTTCAGCAACTGGAAAGACCCCAAAAGTATCTCACCAAGAGGATCAAGGGGCTCAAACAGATGCCCTATGCAGTTCGGCTAAAGAAACTCCAGCTCTACTCAGTTGCGTACTGCCTACTCAGAGGCGATCTGTGTCTGACGTATAAAGCCATGTCCAACCCAGAATTAATGGACATGCTTCACCTCAGGAAATCCAAATTCCCTAGAGCTGCACGCTCCAGGGACTTGAAGCTCAGCACAGAAATAAATAGGACATGCTGGAGGGACAGATTCATATCCCAGAGGCACCCCTCACTCTGGAACAAAATCCCAGTCCATGTTAGGCAGAGCCCCTCACTTGACCCTCTTCAAGAGAAATCTTGATGAGTGGATGGGAGATCGTAAGTTTACCCCTGGGATCTCTTCTGTGTCCCTGCTTGACAGAGGTACAGTAAACTAACCTTAAAAGGGCTACCTTCTGTGACCTACTATACAGAGGCACAGTCAACTAATCTAAAAGGGTGGTGAAAGCCAAACACACTCTGGCTAGGATTATAAATGCCCTAGGGCAGATAGCCTAGTATCAACCTATGAACCTATAAATGTGGGGATATCTGATGCATAGTGTGGCTTGTCTCTGTATTGTCAAACATATCTTGATATGTACACTGCATGTATGAAGTTTGATCTGAGTGATATCACACTGCCACTATGTGCTCACCATACATCTGGACTAGACTTTGTCACATTGTCTGATCTGCCTTGTATTGCACTCATCACTGTCTTGGGGATTGTTTTCAGAGTGTAGGTTGTTGCTGATGCACCTTCCCTGTGTGTGTGTGTGTGTGTGTGTGTGTGTGTGTGTGTGTGTGTGTGTGTGTGTGTGTGTGTGTGTGTGTGTGTGTGTGTGTGTGTGTGTGTGTGTGTGTGTGTGTGTGTGTGTGTGTGTGAAGTCTAACTGTACTGTTGCATGTCCATATCTGAACACTTTCACAAACATGTTGAAGAAGTATAAGTGGGTTTTGTGCAGGCTGAACACACATTCTGTGATACTGTGAGTTTGTGTGTGCATGATGTTATACTGGAGTTCAGCCATACTTTGTGGGTAATGTACAAGTGCCATGAGGCAGGGCTCCAGAGGGTATCTGGCATCTTCTACAATACAGTTTGGCAATCTGGGGTATTATCTATGGGCACACTAGGTATGCACTTATAAGCTAGTTGACCATGTGGAATTTCTTTATGCAGGGAGTGGTGATATTGCTGAGATGTGTGGTTTATATGTGAATCGTGTAAACTGTCTGGCTACTATGCAAACACATTGACTCTTATTTCACACATGCCAGTCACTACCTGGGAGTTCATGGAATGGTAGTCCTTTCTTTTCTCAAGCTTTTCTGAACACTGGAAGCTGGGGCCTTTGCAACAAGCTACTCCATCTGTGCAGTCTATGGTGCCCCATGGGACAGGGAAAAGAGCGATTCACAAAAGGCATGCATGGTGTTAGCTCTATCTCTCTCTCCTCTGGTGTGCTAAAAAACATATATGATCCTGCACTTGTAGAATGGAAGGCCTGTAAAATACCCAGCATATTCCCAGCTGGTCTCTGAAAGTCTGGTCTTTGAAAGACACACTTTGATCTCCTCAGGCAGGTATGGGAAGGGCAAGCATTAGTATCAGTTATGTGTGTGGATAGCACGTCACTCATCTCTGTAATTTACCGATTAATTCTTAAGTCTATAATCTGTGATTAGTGATACTGTGATGTCAACCACTGACAGTCATGTTTACATTGGTGCCAGGTGGCACCATGTGCATACCAGTAGCACTAAAGACTCTAGTATAATGCTGCACAATGGCTGCTGTGACTCTAAGCATTTTTGCTTAAAGCAGTAAAAATCTTTCGAGTGCATTGCATGTTATAGTAATGTGCAGTGAGCTACATGTTATTCCTGCATTTCTCACCAAGACCTCATTTTACTACCTTGTTTCAGTGGCATATCATTGTGCAGTCATTTGCATACATCTTCAGGTGTGTATTTGTTGAAATAGTTCTTAAGCACAACTTTTCAGTATGAAGTGGTAGTAGCCTGTGTAGATCTGTGTGTGTGATATACCTTTAAGAAGGTTTTCATTGAGTCAACACATGCATATAAGTATTGAGCACGTGCAAGCAAGAGTGCCATTTTGAGTGAGCAGCCAGAGTGTGAGCATGTAAGTATGTAATCAGTCAGTTAGTTTGTTTAAGTTTAATGTTCCTGCCATCCATCCTGATGTATTTGTATATAATAAACTGCTTAAATGAACACCCGAGCCTCAACATCTTCTTTATGTATTTAAGAAGAGTGACATGGTGTCAGAATGGGAAGCAGAGTTACAGCCATGAGGTAACTGGGTTAAAGTTGGAGGAATATGCAGGACTGGATTGTCCCTACAGTTCAAACGACTCACAAAACAAGTCTGAAACAAATTCTAGGTACTAAAACTTGCTTAAATTATTTATTTTGCTATAAATATAAAACAAAGCACTCAGAAAGCTCAAAACAAATTTCTTGTTAAAAGAAATGTTTGAAACTGACATTTTTAAAAATAAAATATTTAAAATAATTATAAAATAATATTTTATAATAATTATAAAAATGTTTGAAACAATATCCAAATCAGGTAAAATGTACAAAAAAGGGAAAACGACCATATTTTTTTCGCTATGTGCTACTTTTTCATATTAACTAAAGCTATTCAAAATATCCGGTGTGCAAAGTGTTAGCGAGTGTGTGCAGTTTTACAGTGCAGTTATTTCACAAAGTAAAGTTGTTTCATAGAATATTTCTCAAAGTACAGTTATTTCAAAGCATATTTCGCAAAATACAGCATTTCAAAGAGCTTATTGTGCATTTGATTATTATTACAAGTACCTGGTGGGTGTGAATGTTTGTACATTATTGCAAGGGCCAATTTTGCATTGTGTTTTACTATAATCTGTGGGCATGGCAGAAGGAGTTTGCAGACCCACGCCACTTGTGTTTGATAATATTGCAGAAAATTGGAGAGTGTTTGAGCAGGAATACAATATTTTCAGGCTGCTTTTTCTGACAAAAACACATGTACAAAAGCATTTATTCTGCTTAATTTAACTGGTTCTGATGCCACTGAAAGAGAGCATTAATTTGTGTGTGCTCCTGCTGTGTTTGCAGGGGAGGGGGAAGACAGCCATATAGTGGTACCAGCTGAAACAAGGGAAGACCCAGAGTGCTTAAAATATAAATTTAGAGAAATGTGTAACCCCCAAACAAATATTTCAATGGAAAGGCTCTAATTTTACACAAGGGATCAAAAGCCTAGTGAAACTTTTGCAGCATATACAATTCACTTGAGAAACAAGGATAACACATGCAGATTTGGTGATTTGAGAGATGAGTTGATAAAGGACAGGCTTGTGTGTGGTATTAATAATGACACAGTAAGAAAGATTTTGCTTTGAGACAGTGATTTGACTTTAAATAAGGCCGTTGAGATATATAAGCTTACAGAAAGGCACACAAGTATGCTTACAAATGAGAATGGCAGTAGAAGATACTTGTGAACCTCTGCTATCTCTGAAAAAACAAAAAAACAAAAAAAATCTTGCTTTTTCCCCACTTTTCTGAGATTTAAAAAAGTTCAGTTACAAGCTTGCTGTTCTTGAACTGTTTGTAAGTTTCTGTGAGGCCATTTTTTGCTTGGGCTAAAGGAAAGTCTCTCTGTTGATCAGTGGCAGTGAAAAACATTGAGCAGCCTGCCAGCCCCTGTGGGAGTGGTTACAAACTTGAAACTGTAGTTTTATTGGCCATTTTGGGTCAATTCCAAACTCCTTCATCTTCCTCTCTTAAAACCTGGTTGCCTCATGGTTTTGGCATCTTTTCAGGCTTGTTGGCTGTTGGTGAAGCACCCACCAAGAGGAGAAAATGCTGAGAGAAGAAAGGAGCCACTTTTGAGACTTTAAGTATTTTTCCTCTGTTTATTTGCTAAGTTTTTCTGCATAGCCACCTATTTTGAGCATTTTCTGGCTTGTTAAATTTGATTTCTGCATTAGTAACTGTATTTAGAGCACAACCTAGAGCTGTTTACTGAATTTCCTGTTTGCACTTATTTTCAAAATCGTTTTTTTCTCAAAACTTGCATTTTATCTGTCTTTGGCCTAGCACTCTTGTGTGGGGTCATTTACTGCACGGTTATAACTTGTTGATACTTGTGAACCTCTGCTATCTCTAAAAAAACAAAAAAACAAAAAAAATCTTGCTTTGTTCCCACTTTTCTGAGATTTAAAAAAGTTCAGTTACAAGCTTGCTGTTCTTGAACTGTTTGTAAGTTTCTGTGAGGCCATTTTTTGCTTTGGCTAAAGGAAAGTCTCTCTGTTGATCAGTGGCAGTGAAAAACATTGAGCAGCCTGCCAGCCCCTGTGGGAGTGGTTACAAACTTGAAACTGTAGTTTTATTGGCCATTTTGGGTCAATTCCAAAACTCCTTCATCTTCCTCTCTTAAAACCTGGTTGCCTCATGGTTTTGGCATCTTTTCAGGCTTGTTGGCTGTTGGTGAAGCACCCACCAAGAGGAGAAAATGCTGAGAGAAGAAAGGAACCACTTTTGAGACTTTAAGTATTTTTCCTCTGTTTATTTGCTAAGTTTTTCTGCATAGCCACCTATTTTGAGCATTTTCTGGCTTGTTAAATTTGATTTCTGCATTAGTAACTGTATTTAGAGCACAACCTAGAGCTGTTTACTGAATTTCCTGTTTGCACTTATTTTCAAAATCGTTTTTTCTCAAAACTTGCATTTTATCTGTCTTTGCCCTAGCACTCTTGTGTGGGGTCATTTACTGCACTGTTATAACTTGTTGATACTTGTGAACCTCTGCTATCTCTGAAAAACAAAAACAAAAAAATCTTGCTTTTTTCCCACTTTTCTGAGATTTAAAAAAGTTCAGTTACAGGCTTGCTATTCTTGAACTGTTTGTAAGTTTCTGTGAGGCCATTTTTTGCTTGGGCTAAAGGAAAGTCTCTCTGTTGATCAGTGGCAGTGAAAAACATTGAGCAGCCTGCCTGCCCCTGTGGGAGTGGTTACTGACTTGAAACTGTAGTTTTATTGGCCATTTTGGGTCAATTCCAAAACTCCTTCATCTTCCTCTCTTAAAACCCTCTTTATGCGGTTTTTGCGATTTTTGAGCATAGCGCAACAACGGGCAGCGCCAAATTGGGTTTAAACTATTCCTGGCTCCACAAAGTCTGCTCTTCACTTTTCCCTTAGAACTGCTTTCTATCTCTCAATTTAAACACCATATTCTCATTCTAAGGCCCTTCACTGGTCCATTTAAGTAATCCTACAAGTTAGCACTATTAAACCATAAGCACTACTTACTCTTATACTCTCTACGATTACCCTGTCCTCTATTGGTCCATCTTAAATTCAGTTTCCTATTACTCTAGCATGTCCAAAGGTCAGTCAATGGTTTCCTCTCCAGTCCAGCTGGTGAATCTGGGAATTTTGAGGCAATGTTACAACTGTCTCATGTACACGGACAACCCTCTCCTCCTCCAAACAGGTTCAAATATATGTGAGAGATGCAACTATTTAGCCAAACTGGAGGCTGAGCTATCTCATCTCAAAACTGGTGTAACCAGTCAGGAGGAGAAGGTAACCTCACACAACACAATTCCAGTATCACATAGTCCCACCACATCAGCGAACCAAACACATAAATACACAAAAACATACTCGAAGGCTCTAAATAAAAATCTACCTAAGCAACAGAGACCTCCAATGCAGACATCCAAGCAAACGCTACCTCAAAACAAAACACACACAACACATAACCCACAAAGTCAGTGTGCCAAGCAGCCACAGCCCTTAAGGCTGAATAACACACCTGATACTCTTGTTATAGGTGACTCTATTGTCAGACACACTGACGTCCCGCTCACCAGGCTGAATAAAGAGAAGGTCACAGTGAGCTGCCTGTCGGGTGCTAGGATCCGACACATAACACAAGCACTCAGGTCACTCCAAAGCAAATACAAATATGACTCAGTCATTGTACATGCTGGTGTGAATGACCTGAGATGTACCTCCCTGGACTACATGAAAAGAGACATAGAGGAGCTCTCTGATCATGTAGCCCAGGCTGGAATGACCCTGACCTTGAGCAGCATCTTACCCTCACCTAGAATGATGCCACAGTACAAAGACAAAATGATTGCTTTTAACAATTGGCTAAAATTTTGGTGTCATTCAAAGGGGATCCAGTGTCTGTCAGCCTGGGATGACATGCTCGACAAGCCACGTTGCTTCGGCTTGCACCTGTCACCACTGGGCTTTTGGATATTGGCAAAGGCTCTTGCCACCCCCATAGTGCATTTTTTAGGCAAGGCTCAAAATCAAACCCACCCCCATAGACAGCACAAGGAACAAGAAACTAAGGGTAATGCTGCTAAACGCCAGAAGTCTTAACCTCAAGATGCACGCACTCAAAGCTCTCCTCAGTATGGAGAACATCGATATCTGTGCAGTGACAGAAACCTGGTTCAAGGCCTCCAGAGAGCACCCCAGCACTACCAGGCTATACCTCATATTATGCTTTTCGGCCCCAAAACCCGGACCGAACCACAAAAGGAGGGGGAGTTTCCATATTTATCAAGGATATCCACACCTCCAGGTTAGTGGCATTGCACGAAGTATCGGAGACTATCCATGTGCAACTAACAGTGGGCAAGACTGCTTTTCAGTTTATAGCATCCTACAGACCACCCTCTCAAAGTCAGGAATCCCATTCAGCTTTCCTGAAAACATTGGAGAACATGAAGATCTCTCCGAACACCATTATATTGGGTGACTTCAACTACCCAAACATTGACTGGGAGCACTACTCAAGCCCCAGCACCTTAGCCCAAAGATTCCTGGAAATTATAAACTCAAATGCTATGGAACAACTAGTCACCACTCCCACAAGAGGGGACAACATACTAGACCTGATCATTACCAACATGGGGACTCTATGCTCCACACCAGAAGTATATCCCTCATTGGTAAGATCAGACCATAAATTAATTTCACTGGATGTCCACATCCCGACCCCACCCC
The DNA here is from genome assembly GCF_019279795.1 of Protopterus annectens. NCBI lineage: Eukaryota > Metazoa > Chordata > Ceratodontiformes > Protopteridae > Protopterus > Protopterus annectens. Next base: position 1,321,143,087 of record NC_056739.1, on the reverse strand, counting down.
CAGCCCAGAAAACCACAGTGAAAAACTTCTCAAAAGCGAACTTCTCACTTCTCAAAACCGAAGTGGAATCCTTCAAGGCCCCAGGGCCAGTGGAAACTACTGCCCAAACTGCAGAATCCTATATAAATGCATTCTACGGACATCTCCAGGAATGCATAGATCATGCTATCCCAAACAAAACCAAGACCCAATCATCCAAAGGCAGGTGTCCAGTCTGGTGGACCCCTGCCATAAATAAACTGTACAACAGAAGGAGGAAGCCACTACATGATAGAGCAAAATCCCTAATAGGGAAGGCATCTCTGATCAGTACTAGCAAAAATTACGATCCCTCATAAAATCCTCCAAGGCCAGCTTTGAGAGAAAAATTGCACAGGACACCAAAGACAATCATAAGGCTTTTTTCAGTTATGTTAGAAACCTGGGATGCAACTCCCAGACTTGTTCTGAGTTGATTCTAAATGACAAAAATACACTGAACCCACAGACATCGCCAATATCCTGGCAGACAGGTTCAGTGCAAACTTCTCCACCCCCAAAGAGCAAGTATCTATCCCGGCAGAGGGCTGCCTCCCAAACATCTCAGATGCTCAGGTGAAGGCTGCCCTCTCCAAAGCAAAAAACACTGCTTCCATGGGACCAGATGGCGTCCCAGGTTGCGTCCTACATGAACTACAAGAGGAACTAATCCCTCAAATAAAACAGCTATACAATCTCAGCCTCACTACAGGATATGTGCCCACAGAATGGCGTATAGCAGCAGTGGTCCCACTCCACAAAGGTGGAGCCTCTACGGACCCTGGAAACTATCGCCCCATTATCCTGACTAGCTTAGTCTGCAAGGCTATGGAGAGAATCATCATGGAGCTCATAAACAAAGACATTGGGGACCTACAGACACTAGATCCTACCCAGTTTGGCTTTGTCAAGGGCAGATCCTGCCTTTTGAACCTGGTTGACTTCTTTGAAACAGTCACCAAAGCCATAGATGAAGGGAAGGTAATCCACACAGCCTATCTGGACCTTGCAAAGGCATTTGACACAATACCCCACTCGGGCATCATAGATAAGCTATCCAGCTTAAATATAAACCCCTATGTCTCAAGATGGGTCGCAAACTGGCTCAAAGACAGAACCCACAGAGTGAGAGTTGCTGGAGCCATGTCAGACTCGAAACCGGTCACAAGTGGCGTCCCACAGGGTTCTGTCCTGGGACCACTCTTGTTCGGTATATACTTTTCTGAGGTACAGGCAAACGTGGGAGGACTATGGCTCACCAAGTTCGCAGACGACTGCAAACTGGGCGCCATAATCAACTCTCCAGCTGACACAAACATCCTTCAGAAAGGTCTCACAGAGACAGATAACTGGTGCCAGCGCCATGGTTTAAAGATAAATGCCAAAAAATGTATAGTCATACCCTTTGGCAAAAACAATGTGCCCACAAATTACCACATAGGCGGAAACCCATTAAGTACAGAGAAAGTTATTAGGGACCTGGGGACCCAAGTTGATAGCAATCTCTCCTTTGAAAACCACATTGCCAAAGTGGTTAGAAAGACCTTCTACATAGCTCACCTCATCATGAAGGGTTTCACATTTAGATCAAGAGAAGTAATCGTGCCCCTTTATTCATCCCTCATCAGGCCCATCATAGAATACAATGCCCCTTTTGGGATGTACCTTACCCGACACCTGCAGCAATTAGAAAGAACCCAAAAGTATCTCACCAAGAGGATCAAGGGTCTCCAACAGATGCCATATGCTGCTCGGTTAAAAAAACTCCAGCTCTACTCAGTTGCATACCGCCTACTTCGAGGCGATCTATGCCTGACATACAAAGATATGTCAAATCCAGAATTAATGGACATGCTCCACCTCAGTAAATCTAAATCCCTTAGAGCCACACGCTCGAGGGACTTGAACCTCAGCACAGAAATAAATAGAACTTGCTGGAGGGACAGGTTCATAACCCAGAGGCTCCCTTCGCTCTGGAATAGTATTCCAATTCATGTGAGGCAGAGCACCTCACTGAATCTCTTCAAGAAGAATCTCGATAAGTGGATGGGGGATCGTAGGTTTGTCCCAGGGATTACTCCCGTGTCACTATTAGACAGAGGCACAGTAAACTAAACCTTAAAAAGGGCACAGTATACTCAAATCAAGGGGTGGCGTAAGCCATACAGAATCGGGCTAGGCTTATAATTGCCCCAGGGCAGGTAGCCTAGTATGAACCTATGAACCTATAAGGCATGGTGGCAAAGCTCATGTTGATAGTATGCAGCACGTGGTTAAAAGAAACAGGTCCAAGCACATTGCAGTTACTGCAGGTCCTGCAAGTCTCTGGGAACCCCCCCCCCAAGTCTTTCCAGCAAATACCAGAACACGCTCAGTGAAGCATAAGGGTGAAACAGCAAAGTCGAAACATGTGCTCCCACCTAGCTTCATAATCAACTGTTGTAACTATAGTGAAAATTATGAATCCATAAGATAAAATTGCTTAGCTTTTGGTTAGCCGTGTCATTTTTGCAATAAGTGGAATCATTTCAAAAGGTTTTGTAAATCAAATAAAGCACATTCTTTTAATAAAAGAGGGCATTTCAAGGGTCTATATCAGAAGATCAAAGTTTTAAAACTTCAAATGTTCTAATATCCACCCATTTTGAGCGAACGCTAAAAATAGTGAAGCTGCAGAACACTGAATTCTTTCCTAGGGAAAGAATTCATTTGGCCGGTTCTGTGGCTTCATTATTTTCAGCACTGTGGTGGAAATTTACAGGTCAGGTTCAGGTAAGTGTGCGATTGTGTGTTTGTTAGGATCAGGGTACAGGTTAGGTGAATTAGGGTTAGGGGCAGGTTAAGTGAGTTAGGTTTAGGGCACGGGTTAGGTGAGTGTGCGATAGTGACCGACCTTAGGGTTAGGGTTAAGGTAAGTGGATAGATAGTAATGTATGTATAGTTTAGTGTAGGGTTAGTTGTAGGATTATAAGTGTATGTGTGTGTATTGATATTTTTAGGTGTGCTTGTGTTGTGTGTATGTGTTTTGGAATAGCGAATGTTTTCCCAAGGAAAGAATTTGCTGTTCTGAATGTTCGATATTATGTGGTCTAGATATTTTAGGTTAGATGAAATAGCGTTTGCTATTTTGTCTTTCGATAACGTGATCTAAACGCCATTTCAAGAGGCGAGTTATTATTTTATTTATTTACTTACTTATTGATATTTGTTGACCTGAAAAGTCCACTAGATTAGGAACCCATTTTCAGTGGACGCCCAGGGAGAAAAGCTCCACAGTTATAAAATATTTTACAGTTACTTATATACAAAAAGACAGTACAGAAACAGTACAAGGATTGAAGATATGCAAATGGGTGCTGACATATAAACATTCTATCACAGAAACATAATGACATAATTTCAATTCACATGAGGGTAATCATGACCCTTAGTATAATTTATAGGGGTCCTATCACGTAGTCAAACTTTTACAAGTTTGAACTTCATATGGCGGAGACCATAAGTTCGAATTTGTAAAAGTTCAAGCATTTGAATGGAAATCTCCATAAGCGGAGGTTTCCATTTTGTTAAATGGGGTGCGATCTCAGAGTTGGTATATTTAAATAGCGGGGGTGTGGGGGATGCAGGGAAGCTTGCCCGCCTACTTAAAACAGTTTATTTTGTTTTCCGTTGTTGTTTTTTTTAATCCATAGTCGAAGTTTTGTAACTTCGAACATAATGGTATGAACATTATGTGTTTGAAGTTATAAGACTTCGACTATGTGATATAGACCCTAATTTATACATAGCATAGGTAGGAGAAAATAATGATTCAGAGGAGTGCATCTTACTGCTTGAAAAAGGTATCAGAGAGGGTTGAGTAATTTATGTTAGTGAAGTTAAGGGGATTTGGGTTTACACTGTATTTCACAGATACAGCTGGGATTGTTTAAAAAGTAGGTTTTTAATGCAGTTTTAAAGGCCATTAGGGAGTCAAGCTGAATAATAGATGAGGGGAGGCTATTCCATAATTTGGCAATAATATGTGAATATAGGCATTGTCCTGCTCTCTTATTGGGTTTAGCTATATTTAGAAGGGTTCTATCTGAGAAACAGAGGGTTTGGGTAGGGATGTATGTGTGTAAGATGGATTGGAGTGCTGGACAGCTATCAGGTTGAAAGATTAGCTCATGAGCAAATGTTAATTGAGTATAGTAGAGATAGATGTTCTTCGTCTTCCATTGCTGCAGTCCTGACTATTGGGTATAGTCCGCGTCCCAGTCGGCCCGAATACCAGAGTATAAGGCTGACGTCGGTCAGGGCGCATTAGACTGACGTCAGTACGTCAGGGTACTAATGCGCATGACCGACGTCATATCCTCAGTCTTTTTTGCCGCATGGTCCGATGCAGAAGCAGTTTTGCGAGTGCAGGTTGGCGTACTGAAATATTTCCGATACCGGAGTTTCAGACCGAAACAGAGTTGGCTAAGTACCCGCTAGGGAACATTTTGGTTTTCTTGCCTCAGTATTTTACCGGATGTCAGAAAAAGTGAATAACTGTATTTCTTGTGGGAAACAGATACCTCATAGGGATTATCATACCTTGTGTATACCTTGTTTAGGGCCTGAGCACGACGTTGTTGGTTGCCGCTCTTGTGCTAGGTTTAACAAACGCACTATTAAGAGGAGGTTAGACTGTGCCAGGTTAGTGTTTGGGAAGCGTTGCAATTATAAAATGCCGTCGGATGCTCCGACGCCCGCTTCCTCCAAGAAGCGCAAGGATAAAACAGTGAAGCCTAGGGTTGAGGAACCGGCAGTCCCGGACGTCGGTTCTTTGGAAGGCTCCGTGGAGCCGGAGATTTGCCAGGAGTTTCCATGGAGTCCCAGGCAGAAACTATACTCTTACAGGATGTACCTTCTCAGGAGGTAGGCCAGGCTGAGGGGGCTTCTCAGGTGACTGTTCTTCCCTCTCTTCCCAAGGCAGTTAGGGCCTCTCCTTCTGTTGCCAAAACTTCTATGAGAGGTAGGCCTACTTCAGCTTCAGTGGGGGCTTCTCCTACCTTTTCAGGTTCTGTACCTAAGAAACATATGCTTAAGATGGCAGAAGATTTGATTACTATGATTAGGGGTTCTATGCCCCCGCCTGATAAGAGGCCTAGGGTGGAATCTGAGTTTGAGAGTTTTGAACAGTGTTCTGAGGCTTCAGAATCTTCTGTGGAAGATTTGCAGGAGTATCCTACCTATTCTGATTCTGATGTGGATGATTCCACTCCTACAGCGCCTCCACCTGAGGATTTCTCATTTTCCGAGACTTTGCATTCCATGAGGGAGCACTTTAAATGGGAAGGCCAGGATTACTCTGACTCCAGGAAAAGGCTTAGGAGTTCTTGTTTTACCCCAGCATAGGCCTTTAGCTATTCCTCCTGTGTTGAATGTGGTGGAAGATGTTTTGCAGAGGCTTCCTGAACCCTGACTCTTTGCCTCCTGCTCCTGTTAAGCCTGATAGGTATTATAGGGTGCCTGAAGCTCATAAATATTTGTTTAAGAGTCCTAGGGGACCCAGAAACTATTTCCCAGGGGCCTAAGGGTGTAAAAGCTTCTGTGGTTAAAAATCCTGTCCCCACTGATAAAGAGGCAAGGGCTTTGGATAGGTGGGGAAAGAAAGTGTATACTTCTTCCACTCTAGCCATGAGAGCTTTGAATTGTCAGTTTCACATGTTAAAATATCAGAATTACCTTCTTTCACAATTGAAATCTAAGGTGGATGCTTTGGCGGAAGGTATTGAGTGTAAAGAGTTGCTGGATTTGGTTCATGTGTCCGAACAAGTAGGTAAGCATTCTTTGCAATGTGGTTTTGATGCTGTACAGGCCTCCTCGAGGGTGGCTGCTACCAGCTCTGTTCTTCGCAGGCATGCCTGGTTGAAGGATCAGAATTTAGCTGAGCATGTTAAGACAAGGATTTTGGATGCTCCTTTACAGTCTGATGTGTTGTTTGGTTCGCCTGTGGAAGCTGTTTTAAAGAAAATGGAGGACAAAGCTAAGTCTATGCAAACTGTTAAAGAGTTTTGCAGGTGCAGCCACCAAGTTTAGTAGAAATTGGCCTGCTAAGGGGTGGACATATCCTGCTTATGATTCTCAGTCTAGGGTAGGTCTAGACGTGGTAGGGCAGGGCTCAAAGTTCTTTTAGGCCTAGAACAGGGAGTTCACCTGCTCAGACTTCTGGTGAGGGCAGGGGTCAGTCCTTTCGAAACAGACCCAATGACCTGTTTCTTCAGCTGCCAGCAGATTCTCGCCTGGCAGCTCCTTTGGGGGAAGACTGTCTCTTTTCAAAGAAAATTGGGATTTAATTACTCAAGACAAATGGGTGTTGGATATCATTCACCACGGTTACAGATTTTATTTCCATACAATGCCCCCTTGCAAAGGCATGCCAGACGTTCCTCCTCTACAAAGACAAGAGGCTCACAAGCAAGTTTTACAGTTACTTCACATAGGGGCCATTCAGCCAGTCCCTGTGTCAGAGAGGGGCCTAGGATTTTATTCTCGCCTGTTCCTTGTCCCAAAGAAGGGGAACACGTGGAGACCAATTTTGGATTTATCTCTCCTCAACACGTTTTTGGACATTCCCAAGTTCAAGATGTTGACGTTACAACAGCTTTTACCTATGCTGGGCAAAGGTCACTGGATGGTAACTTTAGATCTCAAGGAAGCTTACCTTCATGTGCCTATAAGGCTAAGTTGCAGAAAGTATCTGCGGTTTCGAGCTGGAAATTCTCATTATCAGTTCTCTGCATTGCCCTTTGGCTTATCTACTGCCCAGAGTATTCACAAAGGTTCTGGCTCCAGTGATAGCTTACTTCAGGCTTCAAGGAATTCAAATCTATCCTTACTTGGACGACTGCCTGATTCTGGCTCAAGAAAAGGAAGACCTTCTACAGCATCTGGAATATGTTATAGCAGTGCTAAGATGCCTAGGGTATTCTGTGAACGAAATAAAGTCCAGTCTAGTACCCTCTCAAGACATGTGCTTTCTGGGTGTAAGACTGAATACAGCAGCCCAGATGGCCTTTTAACCCCGGACAAACAAAAGAGTCTGTCACTTTACTTCCATCAACTATCTCATCAGTCCGTGCTGACTGCAAGGGCAGTCCTTCAAGCATTAGGGTTCATGGCATCTTGTATTCTGGTGCTTCCCAATGCCAAACTGCATATGAGGAAGCTACAATGGTATCTCAAAAATGTATGGACACAGCACTGCCAGGATTTGGACACTGTCATTCAAATAATACCTTGCATTCAAAAGGAATTTTTGTGGTGGGCTCAGGAATGTCACCTAAACAAGGGACTCTCTGTGACCCGGCCAGAGGCAAGTCAGATTCTAACGACAGATGCCTCGGACATTGCTTGGGGAGCTCATCTAAATGGAAAGTGGATACAAGACAAGTGTTTCAAGGAGTTACTTCTTCCAGGGCAGGTGTTGATTCTAACAGACAACACAACTGTCATGTGGTACATCAACAAGCAAGGGGGAACACATTCTTATCCTCTATGCAGGCAAGCAATGATTTTATGGGAGACTGCGCTAAGCTTGCAACTAACTCTTCAGGCAAGGTTTCTGCCAGGAGCACAGAACTCCTTAGCAGATGTGTTAAGCAGACAAATCATGGATCCCCACGAGTGGAAACTGGATCTTCATGTATTTCAGAAACTGACAGTGTCATGGGGAACTCCAGACATAGATCTGTTCGCTTCTCCACTAAACCACCAGCTGCCAAAGTATTGCACAAAGGGGTTTCATCACACAGCTTGGAAAGTGGATGCTCTGTCTTTCAGTTGGAAAACCTTCATGTGTATGCCTTTCCACCTCTACCGCTTCTTCCAAAGGTACTATTAAAGGTCAGACAAGACAGGCCAAGGATGATTTTGATAGCTCCAGATTGGCCTCGGCAACACTGGTATCCACTTACGGAGTCTGGTAAAGAAGCCTCCATGGCCTTTACCTCTGATTCCTCATCTGTTATCTCAGAAGGACGGTCATCTGCTCAATGTCAAGCTTCAATCTCTTCATCTCACAGCCTGGCATATTCTGTGTTGAAACACAGCAGGTCTCAACTTCCTCAACAAGTTTTAAATGTGATTATGGAAGCTAGAAGGCCTAGTACTAGGAGAGTGTACGCAGAAAAATGGAAGAGATTTTATTTTGGAGTACAGCAAAGAATTTGGAGATTTCAGAGCCTAATTTGAGTGTAGCTCTTCAATATCTTACTGAATTATTGGACAAAGGTTTGTCCTTCTCTTCCATAAAGATTCATGCTGCAGCAATTTCAGCTCACTATGATTGTGACCCACCTTTGTTTTCGCATCCTTTGTTCAAGCAGTTTCTTAGAGGGGCAAAGAATATAAGACCCCACGTAGAGCTCCTACTCCTGCTTGGGATCTCAATTTTGTGTTGGAAAACTTACTCTACAACCTTTTGAGCCTGCAGCTACTGCTGAATTGAAATATTTGTCATGGAAAACTGCTTTTCTGTTGGCTATTACTTCTGCAAGAAGGGTGTCTGAGTTGCAGGCCCTTATGGCAGTAGAGCCCTTTTTGATTTTCCATAAGGACAGGGTATCATTACGTACTAATCCTTCCTTTATGCCTAAGGTGGTTTCTAGTGTGGCTTTAAACCAAACTATTCATTTGCCTACGTTTTTTGCAGATCCTCAAAATAAAGGGGAAAAGATTTTGCACACTTTAGATGTACACAGGCAATTGCGTTATTATTTGAGCAGGACTAAGAATTTTAGGCAGTCTCAGCAGTTACTTGTTTCTTTTGCTTTGAGTTCACAGGGCAAGCCTGTGTCAAAACAAACTATTTCGAGGTGGATTGGCTTTTGCATTGCATTTTGTTATTCCCATCATGGCAAGGAGATTCCAGCTGGGATTAGGCCTCATTCCACTAGGGCTACTGCCACTTCAACAGCATTTCTAAGGGGGGTGGCAACTAAGGATATTCTGGAAGCAGCTACTTGGAGTTCAGTGCATACTTTCTCTAGGCATTATCACCTTCCTATATACTCTAAGACTAGGGCTGGTTTTGCCACAGCTGTTTTACAAGGCATGTTGTCAGCTCCTGCTACTTTATAATTTGCCAGCCTCCCTTACCTCTGCTTTGGGATTCTACCCAATAGTCAGGACTGCAGCAATGGAAGACGAAGAACATAGTACAGTTTTGTACCTACCATAAATGTAGATGTTCGAGGATTCCATTGCTGCAGTCCAATTTACCCTCCCTCCTTCCCCTCTGTGTTTAGGGGTGGTTGTGTAGGTGAGTTTACATGCTTATATTTTATATATATATATATATATATATATTGTTGTATATATTATACATGTTTTTGGTGCAGGTTGTTTTGGGACTTGTTTTTTGGGTCTTCTGACATCTGGGGCAAGAAAAGACTGAGGATATGACGTCGGTCATGCGCATTAGTACCCTGACGTACTGACGTCAGTCTAATGCGCCCTGACCGACGTCAGCCTTATACTCTGGTATTCGGGCCGACTGGGACGCGGACTATACCCAATAGTCAGGACTGCAGCAATGGAATCCTCGAACATCTACATTTATGGTAGGTACAAAACTGTACTTTGTGAAATTCTAGCCAGGACAGGTTTGAGATAGCGTTGCAGTGGTGTGAGTAGTTGGGCAAGTTGGAGGTGAATTTTGCTATCTTGTAGCAGCACGATTGCAGCTTATGACTGAGGGATCTATGGAGATTGGTGAAAACTGGGCTTCCATACAAGAGGGATGGGATATGCAAGGTGTTAGCCAATTTTATCTTAATTTGTTTATTGAGAAAGAGTTTATGTTGGTATAGTTTGCCCAGTTTGAAATGGGTTTTCTTTACTGTACTGAGTATATGTTGTTCAAAGAAGAGCTTGTCATCAATTCTTATTCCTAAAAGTTTTGTAAATTGCACCTGTTGTATTTTTGTCTTGTTATGTGAAAATACCTTGAATTCTACAACTGGAGGTTTTGATGAGAATAGTAGCAGCTTAGTTTTTTGGAGTTCAGCATCAAATGGGCATTGTTTAGCCAGGTTTATATGGAGGAGAAAGCAAATTGGGTGTGTGAAGGTAGGTGAAGGCTGCAAGCCTAGCCAGATAAAATTTTGTAGCTAATTCTGTCATTTGTAAATATCAATGTAAGTCACAGGCTTGTTCTGTTAAATGTGAAAATACTGCATTGGATATTGAACTGCAAAAATCTAACAACAGTGCACTCTGCTGTAAGAAAGCTAAGTCAAGCATTTCATGACTGTCTTAGATGTCAAAATTCGGAGCCAATATGTCTAGAGGGAGGCATCCTACCTATTGTTTTAAGCCCAGAGTTAATGGCTAGAATTTGCATGTATAAATGTCCTTTATTGCTCTGGTTTCTGACCAGGTGTAAAGAATGTAAACGTAGTTTTTGTTAGCCTGGGAACACCAGAGAAGTGTGAAGAATGATGTCATGTGAAGCAGCTCTGTGTTATCAAGTTAAAGAGAGAGAATTAGAGAGCTCAGAGTATTTTGTCTTGAGAACATCCATCACCACCAGCACTGCTTTGCTCTATATGTAAGTTATTTAGAACTGTGTCTTCTTTTAGAAATAGCTAGGAATTAGGAAGATAAGACTAAGTGTTTTTCTGTGATGTCAGAACTTTTCTACGGTATTATTTTATGTATTTCTCTCTGATCTCTGAACTCTTGACTAGCACTGTGCAGTAAGATGTATTATCTTGTGGTTTTATTATTTATTATTAAATATATTTAAACTTTTCAACTGTGGCTGTTTTGTGTAGAGATAATTTAAGCTCTAAGAGTACATTGCATGTATATAGTGATGCTGTACCAAGTCACTCCAAATAAGTCTTGACTGTTAGGTCACATTTACCATTTGGATAATAATATTGCACAGTAATAATTGGACACCCTTTTAAGGGCTTTTGAATAGCTGATAAATATTAGTGGGTGGTGGCAGCTGGTACTATCTTTTAGACTGGGCAGAAAAGGGGCACAGCTGGAGAACCTGTGCCAGCCTTCCCCAGGAGTGTCATTGTGGTTGTGTAAACTCTTATCTGAAAGTGTGTGCTTGTCAGCTACTGGGGCAGGGGCATGAAGCACTGGCTGGACAGAGAGGGTGCTGGTGGTTTTAGCTTGCCCACTAGGCTGAGATCTGGACCCTATAGATGTGCCAGTGGAGAGTCTTATTGGGTACCTTGAGAGAAAGGGAGCAATCAGCCTCAGACTGTCTGTGATCTCTGTGTACTCTTAAGGGAAATTGTACTTTACTGTGTGTGTATTTATTATCCTTTCCCTATATGGATGCCCCTCACTGGTGTTAGTGATGAGGATTGAGGCTCATTGATTGCTGGGCCAGTGCACGTGCATCACAAGGTGATCTTCTGAGGTTAGTGAAGTTGTTGGGGGAGGAGATGATGGTCGAATCATCAGCATATTGAATCAATATTCTTTGTTGGGAGGCTTTATTTAGATTATTGATAAAGCACAAAATGGAAAACGGGAAAAGTAAACTAGTAATAAAATATGCAATCCCGTAACAGACTCAATAAAGGCTGTCCCACAAAACGTCACCAAAGTCAGCAAAATCAGACTCTTCAGTCCAAGATAAAAATCCACAAAGGTTTAATACATGATAAAAGTTGAACATAGGTTAAGCGCTTTCATTTCCACAGTAAACGGAAACTTCTTCAGAACAAAGCAGTACATCATATGTCACACCTATATATATCATCCATTAAATTGATTGATTTATCTGGTCCAATTAATCAGTCATTCAATTTGAATTTTAAAGTAACATGATGGTATAGTTGTTGTTAACTTAAAAAACGTGTTGTTCACGTATTAACTTTCATTCAATACACTAGACTATACACCTTATACTGTATTGTGTGCAAAATCACAAGGTTTCATGAGTTCATAAATCACATAGCTATCTAGTATCTGATTTAACCAGCCATATATATAAAAAAATGTACATATATAATACACAATGTATAAAAATTAATATATAGAATCAAGTAGAATTAATATATAGAATTATTTTAAAAATGTATATATATAAATAGATATACCAATTAAATATAAATATAAGTGCACCTAATGTATAATTGCAAATATAATATAATATAACGTAATGTATGTAAAAATTCATCATTAATTAAAATGTTGAAATGTTCTCATCATAGATTAAAATATTCCTATGGTTTTAGGCCTTATCTTGTATTTTCCTTTTAATCTTGTTGGCTCTCAGTTTTAAAACTGGTAGAAGGGACATGTGGTCATTCAACCCAGGGGGTGTGTTGGAATCAAGTCTTAGTTGCCAAATAAGCTCCCTATAACTGAGTTGGTTCTCCCAATCACCGCCTCTACTATTTTTTGACACCTTTTCCAAAACCCAGAATTTATAGGTAGCCTGTTCACAACTTAGGGTATGCCTATAAAGGGCATTGGTTTCCTTCTTCCTGGTAATATCATATGTATGTTCATATACCCTTTGGCGCAGATGCCTCTCAGTTTTCCCTATGTAATGTGCCCAACAAACAGTACAATACGCTAAATAAACTACTCCACTGGTATAACATGTACAGTAACCTTTTCCTTTTAATACAAAATTAATGGTGGGTAGTTTAATTTCATCCGTATTAACCATAAATGCACATTGATGGCACTTACCACAGCGGAATGTACCCTTTCTTTTGTTGTTATCTTCCCCTTGCCACTTTCTCTCAAAAATAGTTTTTAAATTTGCCCCTTTTCTAAAACTGTAACGTAAACATCTATCAAATATGCCTGCACTGTTAGGCATGCTCTTAAACATATTCCAGGTCCTATTAATGACCTTTTTTACTAAATTAGTGTTTACACTGTATGTCATAACCAAAAAAGGGGTTTCTGCAGTTGTCTCGGGTGTTACACAATCAACATCATCCAGATTGTTTCCCGTAATAGTATGCTCACTTGTTCTCTCCATATTTAGTAAGGGAACATATTTTGTCCCCCATCCCTGTAATATTTCTTCCTTTAAAGGAGAAGTAATGGAATTGGGGTAACCTCTTTCATGGAATAGTTTTTGTACATAATCTAATTCCTTGATTAGTTCCTCATATCTTGTTGTCATCCGTGCCACCCTTACCATCTGCCCTTTAACAATATTCCTCTTCTGTAATGGAGGATGGTTACTGTTATAATGAAGATAGGCATTTGAAAAACAAGCTTTCCTATAAATACTGGATATAAATGTACTATATAAATGTACTATTATTGTAATCCTTCTTAATGGTAAGGTCTAGGAAGTGTATTTCATCCTTGTTGAATTCATGTGTAAAACGGAGAAACGTAGTGGATTCATTAAAATACTGTAAGGTCTCTAAGGCCTCTTCCTGTGTACCTCCCCATACAATTAATATGTCATCTAAAAAGCGGTAATATTGAATAATGTTAGTCATAAAGGATGACTTGAAAACGTAGTGTAATTCCCAGAAAAGCATGACAATATTAGCAAAAATGGGGGCACAAGCTGCCCCCATTGCAACACCATCAACTTGTAGATAAATTTCATCCTGGAAATAAATGAAATTATTTTTTAAAACCAATTCAATATTCTCAAGAATAAGTCTAAATTCATTGTTGGACAAAAACTTGAATTCAATTAACATATACTCAAACCAATCTAGTCCAATGCTGTGCGGAATGACAGAAAAAAGATCCCTAACATCTATAGTAAGGAATGCATAATGGGGTTGAAAGGACAATTGATTTAGTTTCTTTAATAGGTCCCACGAGTCAATAAGAATATGCGTATATAATTTATAAAAAGATTTCAGTTTTGAATCTATGTATATTGCCAATGGTTGTGTTTTTGAACCTTCAGATGTTACAATGGGTCTCATTGCCACATTTTCCAACCCTTTATGAGTTTTTGGAATACCAAACATTGTTGATAAAAAAGGTTTTTCCACCTTGAAAAATCTGTATAATTTTTCATCAATCAGACCTTGTGTTAAATTGTCTTCTATCACCATGTCTATCTTTTGATAGGCTATGTTTAACTCATTTCTGGAAGAAATAGTGTACCTACCATACCCATTTAAAATGTCCATCATTTTGGCAGTGTACATCCAGTTGTTCATTAGAACCACACCACCCCCTTTATCAGGCTTCATGATCCTGATGTCGGGGTATAAAACCCTAAATTCTTCCAATGTCAGGCGTTCTTCTACTGACAAATTAAATTTAACATTGTAATGTCTATTGTGACGTACCAGCGTTTTCAACTTGTTAATTAACAACGTTTTCAAAATTGTTAATGTCACACTGTAAACCAGGATTGTATATACTTCTTCTAGTTAAAGCATTCACATGACCCTTAGTATTGTTAATGGTATTGAAGTTAACATTAACATTCTGTTTTGCCAAATATTCTAAATTTAATTTCCTAGTAAACAGTTTTATGTCTAAGAATAGTTCTGCCATATCCAACTTCCTAGTTGGTACAAAAGAAAATCTCTTTTTGAATAGAGAAAAATGTCTGTTCTCAATTTTAATGTCCGTGTAATTGTAGATAAAAAATTCACAACCTGGTTGACTAACTACGATATTGTCATTGTTAGATGTAATAATCTCTGGGTCTAAAATCCCAATATCCTCAATCATGTCTTCCCTTACATTTGATAGACAACACAAGTTTAAATTTTGTTCATTATTAGGAGGAACAGTCACTGTACCAATCTCCTGACCAAAAAACTGTTCACTGTCCAACACAAAATGTTCCTGACCAGTATACTTTTGATTACTCAAATCAACATCTTTGTCGTTGTCTTTTCCCATAATGTTGTGCTCATTAACTAAGTGAAAAAATGTGTCATGTCTAATACAAGAGTCGGCTGCTAGTATCTCTGTACATGCTGATTCTTCACCTGAGCATATGTAGGGTGTGGGTGTAAGTTCCGTATTCTTTCGGACCTCCTTGGTCCATCCTGTTCTAAAGGGATGTCATTTTCAATTTCATTAATCCCCCTTAAACTATTTCCAGAATCCAAGTCTATATCACCCCTATTGTTAGGGTATTCATATAGTCTAGGTTGTTTGGACCTAATATCTGGTTGATTGCAACGTGGAAAACCCTTTTGAAATCTGGCCCTAACATACCCATTGTTTTGTCCACTATGACTGTTGTTATGATTGTAGTTGTGAGTTAGTAAATATACTTGTTCATGTTCATAGGCCCAGTCATCACTCTCCAATTTGCCCATTTTTCTTTTGTAGTTCTTTTTCACTATATTATCAACATCGTTAAACAGCCTGAGGTAGTTATGTTTGTATTCCCTTATGGTAAATAGTAAGTCATCAGTAATTTCCTTGTTGATTTTATCTATTTTACCACTCAGTTCATCAATTAGTACATAATCATAACCTTAATAATGGCTAAACCACAACCATTCAAAATTTCCACGATATCATTGTATAGCGTTGAACCCACGACAGTTTCATTTGGAAATTTGTTTAACCTAAGTCCCTTAGGGACATGTTTTCTAATCAAACATTCATTTAAGAACCAGTTGTCCAAATTTAAGTTTCTAAACTTTAACATATGCTTTTTTAGTAGCTTACATTTCTCCGCGTATGAGGTGTCATTCTGTTTTAGTCCTTGTTCGGGTCATTCCACAGACCCAAAACTCTTATTTAACCATTCGGTTAAATTAATGTCTGCATATTTAACAAACACGTTGTCATTATGTCCAGTAATCTCCTCTCGTGAAGAGTTCAAATCACCATTCTGCCGTCCTGGACCTCCACAGGTTACTTCATTTCTCCTGCTTTTCCTACTGGAATTAGCGTCACTGCCTCTCGCCGGTTGTGCACATGGAATAAGGTCCTCTGACCTCTGCATGCTGGTTTCCGGTTGACTAAAGGCTTGTAACAGCCTTGTAAGTTTGCCAATCAACGACTGCTCGTTTCTGGGCTGTGGGACTCCTCGGTTGTCCGATAGATCCATAAGAAACGTCACTGATAAAGTACAAAATGGAAAACGGGAAAAGTAAACTAGTAATAAAATATGCAATCCCATAACAGACTCAATAAAGGCTGTCCCACAAAACGTCACCAAAGTCAGCAAAATCAGACTCTTCAGTCCAAGATAAAAATCCACAAAGGTTTAATACACGATAAAAGTTGAACATAGGTTAAGCGCTTTCATTTCCACAGTAAAAGGAAACTTCTTCAGAACAAAGCAGTACATCATATGTCACACCTATATATATCATCCATTAAATTGATTGATTTATCTGGTCCAATTAATCAGTCATTCAATTTGAATTTTAAAGTAACATGATGGTATAGTTGTTGTTAACTTAAAAAACGTGTTGTTCACGTATTAACTTTCATTCAATACACTAGACTATACACCTTATACTGTATTGTGTGCAAAATCACAAGGTTTCATGAGTTCATAAATCACATAGCTATCTAGTATCTGATTTAACCAGCCATATATATAAAAAAATGTACATATATAATACACAATGTATAAAAATTAATATATAGAATCAAGTAGAATTAATATATAAAATTATTTAAAAAATGTATATATATAAATAGATATAACCAATTAAATATAAATATAAGTACACCTAATGTATAATTGCAAATATAATATAATGTAATGTAATGTATGTAAAAAAATTATTTAGATTATTAATGAATATAATAAAGAGTAATGGGCCTAGAATGGACCCTTGGGGAACACCTGTGTTGTTAGTCAGGCACTCTGATTGCTGGTTTTGCCACTTAACTGACTGCTGTCTATCATTTAGGTAAGAGGAGAACCAGGTTACCACACTCAGAGAGGATCCAAGTGTCTCTAAGTTTTGTAATAGCTTAGGGTGTGATACTGTGTCAAAAACTTTTCATAGGTCCAACAGGAATACATAGATTAATAGGCCAGCATAAAGAGCTTTATTCACAGTATCAGTGAAAGAAAGTAAGGCTGTGGTCATGCTATGACCAGGGTGGAAACCATGTTGAGTGGGGGCTAGGAGATTGTTGTTAATGAGGTGATTTAGTAGTTGGGTTAGTACATATTTTTCCTGGTTTTTGATAGTGGGGAAAATGGAGATTGGCCGATAGTTTGAGAGATCATGAGCATTTTCCCCTTTGTGTAGTGGGGTAATAATGGATTATTTCCATAGTTGGGGTACGTAAGATTCAACGAAAGAATGATTGATAAGAATACTAACGGTAAGCTATATCTCTCGCTGCAAGTTTTAAGTAGTCTGTGGTAAGTTATCAGCAGAGAGTGAGCAGGGTTTTATTTTGGTTACCAATTTTAGAATCTGGGATGTAGATACAGGTTGTAGTGAGAAGGGTGGGTTGGGTGGTTTACTATTACAGGGGGCTTTAGTGTGTATAGGAGTGGATATGGGTTCTGCTTGTGTGGTATCTTTGATATTCTGGTTGGTTTTTGATGGATCCTTGATCAGTTTTTCGGATGGTTTCATTGAAATGGGAGTTACATATTTGTGCTATCTGGTAAGGGTTTGTCTGGAGAGGGTGATGGGTTTTGAGTGTTGCCTGGGTTAAGAAGGGAGGATACAGATTTCCAAATTTTCTTTGGATGATTACTTTGGGAGGATAGTTGTGAGGAGAACTAGGATTTCTTATCAGTTATGATAAGTTTGTTGCAGCATTTCTCAGTTTTTTGAAGTTTTGTTCATTTTGTACATTTCTATATTTTTCCAGGTTTCCCAGGCTTTGTCTCTAGACAGGAGGGCTTGTTTAGTATATTTAGTTAACCAGAGGGGCATGGTATGGTTTTGTTCATTTTGTACGAAGAGATGCTTGGCTATTTAATGTACTAAGAAAGATGTTATTGAAATAGTGTACAGCATCATCTAGGGGCAATGATTTCAGTGGGGATCAGTTTTGAGCTTGAAGGGTATTTATAAATATGTTTTGGTTAAAGTTGGCGAGGTTCCTGATAGATTTATATGTGTGAGGTTTGGGGATGTGGAGTTGGGTTCCATGGGTGTATGCAGGTAGGTGGTCGCTTAAAGTATTTGGGAGGGTACCGGTATTGGTGTAGTGGTAGGGGTGGGATACAAGTATCTGATCTAGTGTAGCTTTGGCTTGGGTGTGATGAGTGCACCTACAGGTGTTTCTTAATTTACCTCGTACTGCACATCTACGTGTCAAATATTGCTTGTTCATATTAGCATTAATAATTCCAAAACCATAGTGCATGCATGGAATCAGAATATTTTATCTTGAAAAATACATGATTTCAAACACAACCGTATCTGTCAATGAGTAAATGTAAGGTGCTAACTTCATTTTTTTAAAGGCTGAGGCCACACCCACTGGGAGTTAAAGGTACACACTCAAAAGGGCTATACTGGAGGGAATGAGTTAATGCAAGTCTAGGCTCTGTGATAAGTGTGTAAAACCTGGAGATTAATGCTAATATTAGGAGCTTTGGAGGTTAGGTTCTGCCAGTTGATGTTAGTGTTTCCTAGTATGATAGTTTCCTGGGAGATATTATGGTTAATCCAATATAGGAAGTCTTCTAAGTGAGGGAAGTTTTGAACAGGGGGGTACAGATGGTGACAGTACAGAGTTTTTTTTGTCAGGGTTTATATGATGGAATGTTATTAGGATTTCCATATTATTGATAGTGGGGACTGGTTTGGGGTGTATATTAATTGTTAAGAAGTCCCTATAAACTAGGGCTACACCCCCTCCTTTTTATGATTTCTGTCATTGCAAAGAATTTTGTTGCCTGGTAAGAGGATTTCGGAGTCAGATATATGGGTTTTAAGCCAGGTTTCAGTTACTGCTACTATGTCTTGTGAATGGTGACAAAGCCAAGACTGGAATTCGGTAAGTTTGTTACAGAGGCTTTGCGCATTGATAGTTACAATAAATAAATCACGGGCTTTAGGGGAATGAGTATCTTTTGGTAGGTTATCTGTTCCAGGATTGGGATGAACATCTCTGCATTGAGGTAATACTAGGAGGAGATGTAGTAATGTCTGTGGCTGTAGTGTCTTTATTTCAGGTAGTTGTGGGTAATGTTGTATTACTTTCAGTTTGGTGTTAGTGGGGGTGATATGTGGTTTGGCTAGACATAGGGTGTTGTTTACTAATAGGGATGGTGAGATGTTGGAATAACTAATTAAATTATGTTGTATAAGAGCAGTTAGTGCTGTGGATGTTGGAGGAGATGCTTTTATTCTAAAGTGAGTGGCAGTGGAGAGGAATAGTGGGAGTAGTACAGTAGTAAGGACAAATTAGATTAATATAATTCTTAATATGTGATACATAATAGAGGTATAGGGATTGGAGATTGGTTGTAAATGGTAAAAGTGTGGGAGGTGTTGTGCTATTGGAGTGCAAATGGTAGGGTAGGGGGAGGGGACCTTAATGAGCTTAGGGATGGTATTGGTTAGGTGGATAGAAGGTGGAGTTACAGGATGTATAAATGTAATGTAATTGGGGGTGGGTGGGAATGAGGTAGAGTAGGGGAGTGGAGTGAACCCAGAGCGAAGCGGAGGGCGAATGGAATGGGATGCTCCCATTTGCCAAAGTGGCGAGAAAAAAAAACTATCTCCATGAGCCAGCAGGCTAAGTTAGGAGGAACCACAGTTATGGGTTGCAGAAACTAAATTACATGAGTGTGCATGGGATAGACAACTAGAGATATAGAAGCTCAACAAAAATGTTAATAATTATAAAGTCCACATTATAAAGAAAGTTATCACACTGTATAAAATCCTAAGATAGAAGGGTTAAGTAAGTACTAGGGAGAAATAGGGGTGGGAAAAGACTCTCAAGATCAAGATGAAAGTAGCTGGAGAGGGTGGAGGACTGGCCTTGCAGACGTTGAATGGCATGCTCCTAAAGGGATTAACAATATATATAAAAAGTAAAAAAATTATGGCATACAGTTAAAAATACTTTTGAGGACAGGGCGTTTTGATTCCTGGCTGTTGTTGCTTTGCTGTACGCACTTTGGAGTTTAGGAGAGTATTTGGTGGATAGTTAAAATAAAAATTGAAAATGGGTAAGATACTAGGCTAGGATAGAGAAAAAAATAAGTAGACTAGCAGCACGATCACTTTGTATTACATGTAGCAGACACCAGTAAGTTTAAATGTATTAAGACCTGCTTAGCAATGGTAGAGGACTACTCTCATAACACTAGCGTATAAAAATCTTCAATGACATGTATACATTGTAAGAGCAGTTTTTAAAACAAAATAGAGCAAAGATGGCAGTGGATAAAATACAATTCAACAGTCAGCAGCACCAATTGAGATAAATACTATTAGATTTCTTTCAAGCATTCTGTTGTAGCAATAGTAGTGAAAATATGCAATATTTATAATTATACACTGTTCGTATGTCGCTTTTAGCCAACAGAGTGATTACACATTAACCTGTGGCATATAAGCATGTACAGATACAATTTTCCTTGATGCAAGTGAGAGGGCTCTCGCTATACAGTAAAGATTAGCATTGTAACTCGCAACTACAATGTAATATTAAGCAAATGGAGGAATTGGAGCAGAGAGAAAGGTGCATTATGGTGCAATTAACCTCTTTACATAAAGGTAGGCAGCAGCAGCATTAAAATGCTGTAATATTTGCTATGCTATTTACAAGGTAAAAACAGCTGCTGGATACTACAAGGGGCATTTGCATGTAAAGTACAGATACCGACAGCCAATGCACATTTACAGTGGCAAAACATAATTACTTATAGAAACAAACAGATATGTAGTCTACCAAAAGGCTCTACATTGTACAAAAAGATATTGACTTACTTGGGAGCACGCTGCTAGGTCGAACGATCTGTAAAGGTAGAAACTAAATTTTAAATATGGCAGCAGTGCAGTGTCACCTCGGAGGAAGCAGGATGGAAGCTAGGGAGAGGGGCGGGGTGTTTTTCCATAGTTAGTGTTAAGGGTATGATTGCATGGAAAAGAAGGGTGGGAGAAGGGCGGGAAATTAACTACAATTAGCAAATCAAGAGCCAAAATCGTACATTGTGGAATCACAAGGAATGGAATTCAGATGAAATCGGAAGCATTTGTTACCAGTGTCCAAACCAGTGTTACAGCATCTTGCCTGTGACAAAGACTCTAGTTCTCAGAGTGACTTGTCCAATGTTCCTGTTCCAGAGAACATTCCATTAGTAATCCCCATTCCTGAAAAAATTCAGAAACTCCTCAAGCAGAACATTCCCCAATGACTGTCCCTGTTGCTAAACCCAGTCCTATTATGTCATGAGATCAGGTCGCATCTCAAAACCTTTGTGATGCCCCACCACTGGCCCAGTAATCAAGCAGCCTCAATCCTCACCACTGGCAACAGTTGGGGATGTATGCACTGGGAGGATGACAGGTACACACACAGTATTTCCAGATGCAGCTCACTGCATCAAGTGCAATTTCCCTTAAGAGCACACAGAGACCACAGTCAGTCTGAGGATGGTTTCTCTCTCTTTCTCCAGATCCCCAGTAAGACTCCCCACTGGCACAGCTATAGAGCTGAGATCTCAGCTGAGTGACCCAGCCAAGGCCTCCAGCATCCTCTCTGTCCAACCACTGCTTCATGTCCCTGCCCAAATAGCTGATAGACACACTCTTTGAGGTTTGATTTATACACACACACACACACACACACACACACACACACACACACACACACACACACCTGGGAAAGGCTGGCACAGGTTTACTAGCTATGCCCCTTCTGCCCAGACTATAAGCTAGTTATCACTGCCACCAGTCACTCCTTATCAGCTACTTTAAGGCCCTTAACAAAGGGTATCCAGTCTTACTGTGTAATTTTACTATCAATACAAATGGTAGTTTGACCAGCAGCAAGGCTATTACGAGTGGCCCACAGTGTCAACAAATAATTATGCAAGTACTTTCAGAACTTAAATATGTCTCACAAATATCAGCCACAATGAAAGGTTTAAATATATTTAATAATAAATAACAAAAGAACAAGAAACTACTCAGTAAACAATCACAGTTACATCAGAGTTCAAAATCACAGGAAATATTGTCCCCTGCCTTGCCTTTTTTTGGCACTGCTCACAAGTCCTGCAGTACCCTGTTACATTTCTGGAAATCCCAGGGCAATAAAAGTTCTGCATAATATGTCTCTTTGCACACTTTATTCCCATATGACCTGCAAAGGTAATGTCACGGGCTATGGCTAGAAGTGCCAGATGGTAGGCTCTGGGCACTACCAACTGCTGTATTCTCTCACCCTCTAGCCCTCCCTCAGGGTTCCACTCTCTATATAGTAACCCTTTGTCCCAGTATACAGATTCCCCTTTTCCTTGACAACCAGATGCCTCATTGGCTACCTCCCTCAGGCCTTGTAATGTATGGTCTAAGAGCTAATCATGTCTTAACTCTCTCTTGATAACCATTCCCAGCTCCCTTTCCACAGGAAGTCTGGTATCCTCTGACAGCTGTGCCTTACTGTCAGCCTGGGTACTACTACTCACCTCTGCCTTTGCAGTCACTCTGTCCAAGGGAACATCAGTACCCACAAGCAGCTGTGGCTCACCTTCAGTCTCATGGCTACAGGGTAGCTCCCTCCCTGAAGTAACCACCACACCAGTCCAGGGTTTAAGTCTGTGATCTGTCTGGGTCCCCACGGTTACCAGACCCACGTGCTTGTCTCCAAGCCTGACTGTATGTCACTGCATGCACACAAGGTACTGCATAATCAAGATCATACCCTATTAGGACATCTGCAGGGATATCCTCAAACACACCTACTTACTGGCTTCCTTTTCCACCCTCCCAGTCAAGGTGTAACCTAGTCAAAGATATTTGGAATGGGGCCCCTCCTAAAGCTCTGACTGGAGTAGACTGCCCAAGTAAGTAGTGCTCCTCTTTATCCATTGCAGGCTTCACAATGGTTAGGTCAGAGGCTGTGTCTCTCTTAGAAGTGGCCTATTTCCCATTTACTAAGATAGGATATAAACTCTTGTGGTAGTTTGGTACCCTTGTTGTCGCCATACAACTTATTGCTGGCATTCTGTCATTCCCTCTTATTGGCTCTCCCACCTTTTGTTCTCCACCTTGCCTACATGGACATCTAGATGCTACATGGCCCCACTGATTGCATTTAAAACATTTAACCCTTGGTCCTGTAGTGGTTTCCCCTGCTACTAGCGGACTCTGTTGGGGTTGTAGTTACATCAGAGTTCAAAGTCACAGGAAATATTTAAAACAACATTGCAGGACAGTTTCAAATAAAGAAAGAAAACATCTAAACTATACTTTACTATATTCCTGTCTGAATCTAAGAGAAGTACTAAACCCTAGTTAACTTACAGAGCAAGGCAAGTGTGGTGAATGGGTCTTCTTGTTATGTTTGTCAGGTCAAAGACAAAATACAGCATGCCCAGTCTCCCTCTCAAAGACTTCTTAAATTAATATTTCAAATATTACTGCTGGGGTAGCTTGCAGCATATCATCACTTCTTGTCATCTGACTATCCCAGGTGAAACCCCCCACTGATGCAGCTGTTAGCATTTAGCACCCACCTGTGAAAACACATAAACAAGGACTTCTCTTAGATCTTTTGGCAAATGGTGGAAGTCGTAAAATAATTTACATTCCACCACATTTAAAGACAATACAAAAAACTTCTAGTTCTAGATATTATGTCTCCTGTTGCACTGAAACTGAAATATAATGTCTCTTTTTATAGCCCAGCCATAAAGTAACTCAATCTCAACTATTCTTCTGAAGCTAACTTCTTGAGTTGCAGTTTCCATTGTTTAAAAAATATATACATCTAAACAGTTACAATAGTGTATCTACATTTCTCCTCAGTACTTTACAAAATATCTCTTCAGCACACGTCTGTATAATATGACATACAGTTGTAATGCATTTGTAATACACGCATCTTACATGTTGACATTCACAAATGGCACACAGACATTTACAAAATTCCAGATAGCTGGATTCGCAATATCTCCTTCTGTCACACTTCTATATAAATCATATTAATATTCACAAATGGCATATAATTATTTACAAAATTCCAGCTAGCTGGGCTGGCAGTATTTCCCTTTGTCAAAACCTTGTTCAAGATACATGGTAACCTGGACATGACTGTTGTTTTTCTTTATTAGTATCTGTATAATTGCATGCGTATTGAAATGTTATTGCTTATATGAGATTAGTCGGTAAAGAGGGAGGATGTAGATCAGTGTGTGTGATATACCTTTAAGAAGCTTTCCAGTGAGTCAGCACATGCATATAAGTACTATAGTAGTTTGTTTAAGTTTAATGTTCCTGCCATCCAGCCCGATGTATTTATATATAATAAACTACTTAAATGAACATCCAAGCCTCAACATCTTGTTTATGTATATAAGAAGAGCAACAGCTCGGACTAGTCTGCACACTGCTGATTCAAGAACTAGTGCATGCTGTGCACTACACAACTTGTCTATAAATTATTTTTACATTTGGAAGTACTTAAAAGGGGAAGCAGTTGTGTTATGTAAAAAGAGGAAACAGTTGCCTTATATAATGTGTTAGTCTTACAAGTAGACAGGGCATGTAGCTATATATCTATACAGAAGTGGCTTCTGGTATTTTGCAGTGTTTCAAAAGCCTAATTGATATGAAGATGTATTTTAAACAGGTAGGAAGTATCAAAATTGTTAACTGCACCCCCTCAGATTAGCTTTTGCAGTCTGCAGACATTACTGTTAGTTGCTTAACAGCTGGTTCAGGTCTAGAACTGTACTGTTATTGTAGAGTAGAACTATACTGTTATTGTACAAAGTTTAGAACTATAACAAGACTGGCGTTTCCTTAATAATGACTGCTCTATTTCTTAATAAAACTACTGAAACAGTACTTAGATTTATTGAGATTGCAGTGTGTTCCTGCCTTGTTTTCTTCATTGCCTTTTTGTCCATGTGCAGGCCGATTTATTCCTGCGTATGGGAGGTGTTGCCAGCTACACTCAGTTCCCACCTCCAGTTTCCCTGCCCCTCCTCATCTCCTCACTTTTGTAGTTATTCACTCCTCAATCCAACCATTCTACACGTTTCTGTTAAAGACAAATAACAATTGCATCTCTTGAACTCATTAATACTATGTACGCATCCTCTGGTAAATTGCTTTTATACAGAAATCCTATTTTCCACTAGAAATATACAGAAATCTGTGCACAATTAAAAAATAAGTCAGTATTCAGTAAATGCAAACACTATTTAACTACTTTTTAGTGAAATGTATTTTTTGCATGGGTTCACATTAATAATCTTCTTAATGCTGATACTTCATTTCCAGTCGCAGACGCATCCCAGGTTACGGTTGTGTACATTCATCCAAACAATCACATCTACCATAACAGCAAACCACCTGTCAAAGTTATTGCATGGTGGGACTGATGCTTCTCAATCAGAAAATATTTATTCTCACTAGTAAATTAATGGCCAGCAAAAGTCCTTCTAAACTAACATAAATGTGTCTCTACCAATAATTACAGCTGTGATCTTATCAGGACATATGTAATTAAATCCTGGTTCAAACAACCTTATTACTAAGAATAAAAAATCTTTCTATTGCCTATCTTAATCTGTGGAGAAACAAGTGGCCACAATTTAAAATATGGTTAGACAAATGACATCCTAAAGTATTGGTTGTAACTGAATATTATCTAAAGGATTATTCAAAGCTTCATTGTACAATATCCTCATATTACACCATCTCTTAAGTATAACACACTTGGTAAAATATATGCTATAGGTGTATTAACTCTTTATACAAATGACCTTAAAATAATCTCTCCTCTTATATTTGGAGGCAATCCAGCCAAGGACTCATACCCTAACTGGATCCTCATTTAACTACTATTAGGATAGAATAGAAAATATAATGCTGCCACTGTCTATATCCCACTGTGTGTATAAGCTTTTTGAGAATCTTAGCTAGCAGACAGATGTTAGCAACTTTATCCATTTTTGGCAAAACGTTCTACAATAAATTGCAAATCTTTTGAAACAATGTGCATTAATCATTTGTGGCAATGTCGGCTTTAACTGGAATGGTGCACTCAAGAACAAACTGAATCAAATTATGAATCTCCACAACTTATCAGAGATGGTCAAAAAGGAACGCGAATGAACAGCCCTATTAAAACCATTTCTCTTTTAGACATAATAATTATTACTAATATTCCACGCAAATTTCAAAACATATCAACCCTACCCAAAGACCTTAGTGACCATTGCCCTGTTCATTCACACTGGTCTCTACAAACCAACAAGTCATCTCCAAAGATTTTCTTTAAATATTCTATCACAAGTAACCAGGAATCACAGCCATTAAATGGATTACTAATGATACACTGGTTATCCCTATATATCTACACTCATCCTACTTCAACATTATCTGCTTTTTATAATATCCTCACACCTATTCAAGCTAGGCTATTTCCTCGAGGAAAAAAGAAAGTCAACAGCAAATCTGCCCCTTGGTTTTCAGCATACTTAAGAACCGTTATTAAAAATAACAACTTAGTACTGAAAGCATGGTAACAAAATATTGAAAATAATTGTAAATGTACTCACTACCTGCAGCTAAAATGTGACATGATAATCCAAATTAATGCAGTAAAGGTGCATCACTTCAGAAACCGTCTGGACACATGTACAATGTCTTAGCTCCAATAAAAAATTCCCCAAAAATCACATTTAGTAAAATGGTTAGCAAGTACCTTAATTTATGACATAAAGAACAATATTTACATTCTACTTACCTTAGGAAACACCTCCTTTAATCAGGAAAAACACCAATTCCCATTACTCATTTACACAAAGTTCTTCAGTGTCCCCCTTCAATATTTTAAAGAGATAAATAAGAAGTCGGTTCAAGAACTCCAATCCAACATGGACATTAATTATATCTCTCAGTTTCACTATCTGCACTCTAGATTTCTGAACTTTGGTGCAATGTTCCTATCAAAACCCTTAAGATACACATTCATCTTTCAGCAAAGGTTATTCCACCAGATTTTAAGCATGGTTTGGTCATTCCCTTTCCTACAATACCTTCTCCTGCTTCTGCTGTGACTACAGCCAATTGCTAAAATCTGCTCACTAGCTAAGATTCTCAAAAAGCTGATATATAAACAACTTCTAGAGTACATTTCTAAATGTGACCTCATTACTGTCAGGCATAAACAGCTCCTACATCAGAAACAGCACTGAAGCAGATATCTCTTCCATTGATTTCATGTGCTAATGGCAATGCAGTGAAAGGCCAACTTCCAGAGTACCATATACTCAGATTTGAAAAAAAAAATTGTAACTGTCAGTCACACGTCATTACTATGTATTTCACTGTCTTGGGATTCTCTTTAGAGCTCACCTCACAGTTCAAAATTATCTTGCCAATAGAACATTTAAAGTTTTCCGTCACAACTGCTACTCTGAAACAGGCACCTCCAACATGAGTGTGTTGCAGGGATCTATTTTATGATTAGATCTGTTCTCTCTTTATATAAATAATTTATCCTGTGATATACTCTACCTAAAATCTCATTTTATATGCAAATGGTATTGTCTTAACAAAATAAATCAAAAACAGAAATCATATTTCTTTTAGTACAATAGGATTAGTACAAGGACAATAAGTTAGAAATGATTACAAATTAATCCATAGTTATGATTTCTGCTACTGACAGAAGACTAATTACAATTCCACAAGCTACTGTTACTTATCCCTTGGCAAACCTATTGCCCAATAAAACAGTACAAATATACTTAGCTATAAAACTAGATAAAACACTTTCCTTTCATAACTACATTGAACCTATATATTTAAAAGTGTGTCAGCAGCTAAAGGCAGCCTATTCTCTATCAAATATTCTTATAGCAGAATATTTTACTTCCCAGACTGGAGTACATTTTACCCTTTACAAATGTAATGTCAGCTCTGAACACTAGGTTATTAATAACAATTGAGAATGATATCATTAGATTTGTTCATCTTACCACCAACAGGGATTATCACTGCATTGCAATTCAAAAAGCTATACGGCTAACATTTACTGCCAGAATCAACTACCTGCTAAATGCTATATCTTTCAAACTTCTCAGTGGCAAAGACTATCCACCACTGCTAAGATATTAACCCAAATGAAACCATCGTTAAAACAAGAAATGATTGCCTATTAGATTTACAGTAATTTTTTTCTTAATAAGTGTTTGATAACAGCATTTTTTGGCCTAGAGTGATGGCCATCTTGGAAGGAACACTAGTTGCCTTAGTGGGAGTAGGCCAATTGCCACTGTATCTAGGTAGCTCAACACTACTTGCTTTAATTTATAACTGTTTTTATTGGTTCTCATTTGCTCTTGCTTAATCTGTACTGCCCATATCTAAGCTTTCTTGTCTTTCTAACAAGACTGTAGAGAAAAGAGCTTGTGTTCACTGGATGAAAAGGTTAAAAGTATTTATAGACTTCACAAAATCTTGAGAAAGTTTTTTTTGGATTATACTACTGTGCTTAAAGTCATTTTGCTGTTCTGTGTTAGTGCAGGTTGGTATCTATCTTTATACTGTGTAGGTAAATGTGTTAGAGTGACTACCTCTGTGCCATTAATGTACTCCCAGAACTCTGTGGAAAGGCAAACACACTTTTTCTTAGGCCAGCATGAATAGCAATTGTCACTTACATAGGTTTTAGTTAATTTGTATCTGTGTCTTTAAGAGAAATAGAGCTACTGGAATTTGTCTGCCATGTGACATTGTTCCCTAAGCCAGTCTGTATTAGAGGCTCTTGGTGCACAGATCTAATATATGCTGCTTCTTACCCATTTACATTGGCAAACTGTTTACAGTACCAACTCTAATGTATATTGTCTCCTACTCATTCACCCAGACAGTGTGTATACTTTACTAGTGTACATGTTTTACATGGTGTCAGAATTAAAGTAATTTGGTACTAGATGACATTTTCATTTTACTTTACATTTTGAGACTTTCAATCCTTTTTTACCCTTTTAAAATTTACCAAAAAAGCCCATACTGCAACACATCCACATGTAAATGTGGGCAATATCTGTTTTTTGTTTTGTGATTAAAAAAATCATTCATTTTTTTTTTGCTTTTACATTCACCTTTTTAATAGTGAAACAACTTTATTCTTGAAACAACTGAAACAGCTTTATTCTAGTTTTTTGAATGTTTTTCTCACAAATATTTTAAGTATTATTTTTATACTAAGATGAACCACCAATCCTTTAGTTGCACCTTTTTGATCTTGGCATGATGTGTATATCTTTACTACAACAATCAACAGTTTTGAAGCTTAATGGAAACTTGTCAGAAAGCTGAAAACTCAGTTTAAGCTGCAGCTCATTGTGAGTGTACTTGCTAAAAACTGAAAATATAAAGTCCGTGTACATTCATATCACACAATTGAAAATAATTAAGTTGTTTAACACACTATGGTTAAGGAATAGGACAGTGGTAAGATTTCTGTCTGGAAAAACAAGTTTCATACATACTGTATGTCAAAGAAGAATCTATCTTATATAAGGATGTTTTTCACTAGAGATTAACTGCTTCCAGAATGAGTTGATGTTTATGTATTTATGAAGCAAGACACAGTGTAAAGCTATGAGCTTTGCAACTGCAAACGTCATTGATAAGAGCTAGAACTAGGTGTAGAATAAGAAATGATAAGGTTAGATGCAGATTATTAAGGAAAACTGACTTGACATTTTGCAAAGAATTTT
This sequence comes from Protopterus annectens, assembly GCF_019279795.1. Lineage (NCBI taxonomy): Eukaryota > Metazoa > Chordata > Ceratodontiformes > Protopteridae > Protopterus > Protopterus annectens. Next base: position 1,321,113,239 of record NC_056739.1, on the reverse strand, counting down.
GCATGAATAGGTGCTTTCTTACATTTAGCTTAAAAACATAACTGTGGAGTTTGAAGTGTGTTAGATAAAGGCAGTGACAGAAAGTGAAGACAAAACAAATCATGAAACTGCTAAATAGCTACAAAACAGAAATGACAATACAATATCAAAGTAGCCACTCATTAAACCAAACTCAGTGCAAGCAATATGGAAAGGCAAAAATCTGCAAGCTTTCTTGGAGGTGACAACTATTTTGCAAAATTCTGTAAATGTCAAAGTGTTGCAGCAAGATCTGCATATGTTAGAGTCAAAAGATTAGAGCAAAAATTATATGTTTGTGCATGTTGTTGAGCTTCATACACTGAATGCAACACAAGTATCAGAAAATGATAATTCCATATTTACTGATGGCAGTGGTGTTATTTGGTCAGAAAAAAATGATGATTAAAGGCACAATCATTGTGTGTAAGCTGTACACAGGGCTGAATATACAACATTGTCTAAATCCACATCTAAAGCAGTGAATCTGTCTATTAGAATGTAACTGACTCCCTGTACTGTTTTGAGCTTTAAGATTAGAGACTGAAGCCAGTGGGAATGACCTCTCTAAACAGTGAGTACAAGAGTAGAAAATGCAAATTATTTTTCTGGGCCTTGTCATTGGAAAAGTAGTTAAAGCAACCATTCAGTTTGGGTCATAATACATGTGTGACACTTGGTATGCTTAAAAGGATGTATTCTGTGAAGTTATATATTGATTCTCTAGCTGCCAAAGATTGCAGAAAAAATAAATAAATAAAAAACAACAAACTAAATAAATTAATTAAAGGACAGAACACTAAATTTGATATCACTGAAGATACACTGCACCAAATATATAAGCCTTCACATAGCAAACTAAAAAGGATACCCTGTATGTTAATCTAGCACCACAGAATCTCCATTGCAATCAAGAGTAGATTGCAACTGTATTAACTGAGAAAGACCATGCTCTTAGATTAAAGAAATATGATGTCAAAAATAATGTTGATATGACTATCAAATGCATTGCAAGAGCTTCTATAGTAGATACTTTGCTGCAAGTGCAAAATTGAAATTGCTGCAAATAACTGATAATATTTACAGAAGTACTGCTTTGTTTAAAGGTTTATGTTGTCTATAAGGAAAGTATCAAGTTAAAGCCTTCTGTGAGGCAATAACAGTAATTCATTTCCAGAGAAGTGTATGCTCGGAGGTAGAACCGGTCAAGAATTAAATTGCTTGGAAATTATGGGGAGTTCATAGCTAAGCAACTGGAGACAATTAAATGGTTAAACAGCATGGCAGCAGTCATGAAGGAGTACGAACTGAGAATATACATATATATATATATATATATATATATATATATATATTTATTTTTCTTTATACAAACCCCAGGATTCATAAAGCTTGCGCCAGGTGCAGGAGTAGCGTCAGCGTTCCAACACCAAATATGGCCGCCAAGCGAGCCAAGTACAAGCTGTTCCCATGTGCACTACCTGCGTACGTTACGCCCGCACAGTTCCTGGGCCCTGAATGCTAATTACCCCATGTGCAGCAGTGTAGTATGCAAATGAAGGCATGTAGCAATCCAGGAAGTGGTGCATGCGTAGTGTAAGCATGCAGAAATGTAAACCGTAGAAAACAGTTTACATTTTTGCAAACATAAAATCAGAGCCATGACAGCCAACCAAACACATGTATTATATTGTTAATATATGCCAATGGCTAAATATATAGTCATTGGCATAAAAAAATGTACAAAATATAAAATGAACATTTAATATATATATAGTCACACTATTGCGACATGGAAGCGCAGGGCAGTGGTGCCCAAAGGGGATTGCAAGGAAAATATAAAAATATAGAATAAAACTGCAATGTAACACATACCATGATTTCCCCATAATAGTCAATGGCAGGCATGCTACACCATACTATGGCGCAAGGGTTGCTAAGGGGCTGTGACAGTGTTATGCGCGGTAGCTAGGAAATAGTAGGCAATGCCATGCAAATGAGAGGAGTAATAGTGAATCACAGATTCCCCGCTGGTGTAAGGATGCACCTCACAGTGTAGCATTATAACACTGAGGTGTGCCCTTGAGATAAAGATGATCTCAAGAGAGGTGTGTGTCGCCATTGCTGTAGGCACATTGGAACATTGCTAAACTGGTTTGCCCCTAGCTAGGCAAAGCTGCAGGACAGGGGTGTGTTGAACTGGCCATAGCTTTGCTTAGCTGAGAGTACACAAGGTAACCGAGCATGCATGTGAACGGAGATGAAAACATGCGTAAAACCGGTAAACGGGTTTGCGCGGCGTGCACTGTAGCTGAAACAGGAAGGATATAGGAAAGAAATAAGGAAATGCTGCAGCAGGGAAATTGGAGTACAAATGACTAATTAACACCTAGGAGCCTACAGTAGGCCATTGACAACAGCTAACAAAGCTGCAAGCAGTTACCTGCAGAACAGGAAAGGGGAGGGGCTGTACTACAAAGAAAACAGTAAAGTGTCAAAGCAGAACAAAGCCAATTTGCACTATATCAGTTACAAGACATATTTTGCCATGACTGGGTTGGTAAAGTACAAAACAAGAAAGACGGCAGGTGGATGCATGCCTGATAATGGGAGGGGATCCAGGTTTAAAAGTGAATTAAAGGGCAACAGATTAATCAAGGCAGGCAAGCATAACTCCACAGTAAAGGCCCCACACTTGCAGTACTCATTGTAAAACCCATAATTAAGATACTCTGCAGCTGGAATAGCTCATACACACCCAATGACATCAGCAGCATTCATAGCACAATAGGATAAAGTGTGAAAGCACCTCACACACTCTGCACCAGTGGTGTATATAGACGGGGAACTTTTAGTATGTACATGTTAGGGGCTGCCATAGCTTTGATCCACCAGCATGTGTTGGAGACTGAAGGTGGTGGGGAGGATGATGCATGACCAGACTCAGGCACCAGAGGAGGAGGAGAATGTTCAGACCCAGGGTAACCTACCAGGGGCTACATGATCTGGAGATAGTAGAGCGTTACAGGGTGGACAGGGACATCCGAAAGCAACTTGTGGAGCTGTGCCAGCCATGCTTCAGAGCCAGAATAAACAGAGGGGAACCCACCCAGTGGATATGAAGGTATGTGTAAGCCTGAGAATACTAGCTACAGGTACCTTTCAAAGACCAACTGGGGATATCATGGGTATCTCACAGGCATCAGCATCCAGGGTACTACACCAGTTTTTAGATGCCATGTTAACACATGCCAGTGAGCACATATACTTCCCCCGAATGCAGGAGGAGTTGGCCAGCAATATGCATCTCTTCCACCGTGTGGCAGAATACCCGGAGGTACTGGGTGCAATAGACCGCACGCACATACACATCAAGTCACCACCTGGGAGCAGGGTAGGTGCTAGAAAAAACACAAGAGATACCCCTCCATCAACTGCCAGGTCGTGTGCAATGTCCAGGGCATTATCATGGATGTGTGTGCTGGCAGCCCTAGAAGCTATCACGACTCCCACATCTGGCATGCCTCACAGCTGTATCAGGTATTTGTCAGGGGGGACATCCCAAATGGCCACCTGGTGGGGGATGCTGGCTATGCACTGGAACCGTGGATGATGACTCCCATCAGAAATGCACACACACCCATGCAGGAATGCCATAATGAGGCACACGCACAAACCAGAATCATTATAGAGCATGTGTTTGGGATGCTGAAATCATGGTTCTGTTGCTTAGATATATCTGGAGGAGACTTACAGTACTCTCCAGGCACGTGTGCCCACATCTTAATAGTATGTGCCATGCTACACAATATGATCCTGTGGAAACAGCTGCAGCGGGGACAGAATATTGAAGGCCCTCACAGCCCACCACCATTGCCAAGGGCCCCAAAGGCACAGAGGTACTCAGACCATGAACACCCTGAGCCAGCCCCAGTAGGCAGATGGAGGCGTGCTCAGTATGCCCATGCCTTGGCAAGGAGAGAACATATAGCACTGACAGTGTAGGCACCTAGGGACTGACACTTTTCTCCACCTGCACACACAGTAAAAATGGATGGCACACACAAGACTACCTGTAAATTGTCATGTATAGGCAGTCTACTGTGTACATCCAACATGGGCAGCCCTCAACTATTGCACACACAGCTGCCATTGGCACAAGGTAAGTCAACACCTGAACAGTAAATTAAGCTATCAGCATGTGCTGATACTGTATGTATGAGTTCAAAGGTAGGTACTTGGCCAACTCCCAGAGGCCATTCATAAGTCTAGCCAAAATGTGTTAGCTTTTGCCACCCCATTGATTCATTAGCTGTCCCTCTGTGGAGCAGAGCCAATGGCAGGATCCCTGGGGTGTATCTACTGTTCCCCATCCACTCCTCAAGGTTTCTCTTGAAGAGTGTTAGTGAGGGGCTCTGTATATTGTAGTTAGGGATATTGTTCCCAAGTATGGGGAGTGTCTGTGACAGGAAACTGTCCCTCCAGCATCTTCCAGTTATTGTTGTGGCAAGGTTCAGCTCACTAAATGTGTGGCTCGCTGTGACATGGATTACCATAGGTGGAGCATATCCATTAATCCTGAGTTCGACATGTCTGTGTTGGCCAGCAGAGATCATCTCTGGGTAAACAAGATGCCACTGAGTAAAGCAGGAGTTTATTCAGTCTGGCTGCATAGTGCATATGCTTGTGGCCAGTAATCCCCTTGGTGAGGTACATTCGTGGACCTTCCAGCTGTTGGAAGTGTCTTCTGAGGTACATCCCAAATGAGATATTATACCCTATGATGGGACTGATGAGTGATGAGTAAAGGGGCACTATAACCCCAGTATGTCTAGATGGGAACTATTTAGTAATCAGATGGCCTACATAGAGGGATGTCCTAACTACTTTGGAGATATGATTGTCAAAGGAGAGATCACTATCTACCTTAGTCCCCACATACCCCATTACCTTGTCCATATTAAAGTGGCTGCCACTTATGTGTTAATATGTGGGTGCTTAATATTCCACAATGGAATGACCATGCAGTTAGTGGCACATAGCTGGAGGCCATGACTTTGACACCCTGTGTCAGTCTCTGTGAGGCCCCTTGAGGGATGTCTGTGTCAGCTGGACTATCAATCATGGCTCCCAGTTCACATTAATTGCCAAACATGGTCTGCCATAGTACACCTGTGTTTGCCTGTACCTCTGAGAAGTCTATGCCAAACAGTAGGGCTCCCTGGACTGAGTCCTGTGGGACACCAGTCATGACTGTTCAAGAGTTGGACCTGGAGACCGCTAGTCGTACCATGTGGGTTCTGTGTGTAAGCCCATTGGCAACCCAACCTGTGAAGTATGGGTGTATGTACAGGCTGGTGTATTTATCAATAATACCTGAGTGGGGCATGGTGTCAAAAGCCTTGGCGAGGTCCAGGTAGTATGTGTGAACCACCTCTCCCCTCATCTAATGTCTTGGTTACTGTATGTAAGACGTCAAACAGGTTCAGTAGGCATGAACTGCACTCAACCAAGCTGACCTGGGTTGGGTCACGTGTTTGGAGGTTACCAATGTCTTTGTTAATGAGTGCCATGAGGATGCACTGCATACCATTGCAGACCAGGCTAATCAGGCTTATGGGGTGGTAGTTACCATGGTCAGTTGTTATTCCACCTTGGTGGAGTGGAATAACCATTGCCACGTGCCATTGTATGGACATGTAGCCTGTGGAGAGGCTGAGGTTGAAAAGCTTAATTAGGTGGGGGGGGGGGGTCAGGTTGTCTTGTACTGTTTGCAAGATGCAGTCTGGGACAACATCTGCCTCCATTGATGCTGTGTTCTGCTGTTAGAGAGGGCCATTTCCACCTGTGTGTCTCTGATGTGTGGGATACTGTACCTTTCTGGTAGTTTTGTGGGCTTTTTAGGGGGCGAAGTATGCACTGAATGCATCTGCAAGGATGTTGGTGATATCAGTAGGGTCAGCATATTTTGTGCTATATTTCACTGGCCAGTGCAAATCTGTGTGTCACCACTTAGATCCTTGACATAGCCAAAGAAGGCTTTGTGGTTATCTTTCGAATCCTTGCGTATTTTCCTGTTGATGTTAGCCTTGGATGATTTCATGAGGGATCTACATATCATACTAATAGTGGTCACAGATGTCTGCCCTTCGTGGGATTTGCTATTTGTCTGGAACACTGTCCTACTTCTGTAGTATAGCCTGTTTAGTGCAGGGGTCCACCAGACTGGTGTCCTTGTCTAGGAGGAGTGAGTCTTGGTTTACCAGTGATGGCACGATCTATACATCCATGTAGATGCTTATAGATTGCATTTGTAAATCTGTCTGTATATTGATCAGTGTTTCCCCTTAGAGTGGGGGCTGCAAAACCCCCCACCCCTGTCTCTAATAGTGTAAATTTAGCTGTAGGAAAGGTATACACTGTCATTTCCGTGGGTGGGGGAGATGTTTGGTTGTGGAAACAGTGAATAGTTCATGGTCAGATCTAACTAGTGACCAGTTAACCTCTGCTGTGGTGAACCTGTTGCCTATGTTGGTGATGACCACTTCTAGTATGTTTACACCCCTCGTTAGGGAGGTTACCACCTGATACAGGGCATATGAGGTGATAAATTCCAGAAAGCGCTGGGCCTGGAAGTGAGTACTTGAGTAAGTTTCCCAGTTAATGGTAGGGTAGTTGACATCGACCAATGCCAGGGTGTGTGGTAGGACTGTCATGTTCTCCACTGTCTCCAGGTAGGTGTAGTGGTGGTCCTGGGTCATGGAGGGTGATCTGTAGCAGGCCACAGTTTACATTGCAGTTGTGGCTGATGTTAGCTGCACATGGATGATCTCAGAGGTATTATGCTGCCCCACTAACCTAGAGATGTAGGTAGCCCTGATGAATATGGATACACCCCCCCATGTCTGAGTCAGTTCATGTTGTGTGCCGAAATGTGTGATATGGGTTGTAGTCTGGTAGTGCTGGTGTGCTCTCAGGAGCCTTAAGGCAGGTCTCAGTTACTGCACAGATGTTGACGTTGTCCATCCTGAGGAGTGCTGTGAGTGCATGCGTGTTGTGATCACAACCCCTAAGTGTTGAGTAGCATAACCCTCATTGATTCTGCTATTGTGCTGACTACAGAAATGGTATTCACCTTTGAGACTCTCCTAAAAAAAGTTACCATGGGGGCGCCAATAGCCTTGGCCAGTATTCCAAAGCCTAAGGCTGCCATATAAGCCGGCATGGTATTGTTGCATGCATGTTTCCCATCTGTGCTTGTTTCTCATCTCTCCTGTAGGTAACCTACTGGTAAGCAATAGAAAGCCTTAAACTTATACAAGTCTTCTAGCTTCCAAGATAGGCTTTTGGAGTGATTAAGTATCAGTGTTCTGTATGTTCTTGCTGTACTTAACTGTTTCCTGACTACATGGTGATTTCTCACTGTATATTATGATCTGAAAATATTTTTATTCACATATTATGGCTGTGATGGCCTACACTTTAGAGGTTCACAGATAGCCTACTACCTATCTGCCCAAGGGCAATTAGAAGCATAGCTGCAGTGTGTTGGCTGTCTCCACACCATTGATGATGTAACTGAGCCTCTGTCAAGCATAGCCAATGAAGCAATTCCAGGCAGAGTTGCCAGAAGGTGTTGAAGACTGGGGTGGTGGAGGGTGATAGGGGCACTTAGTGATTTAAAGAGGGCATGTTAATGTGACAATTCAACACTATTCAATTTCCCCAACAGGTCTTGCAGCTATCAAACTGGACGGGCTCCCTCACCCCCTGGCTGTATGGTTCTGGGACACATGATCCCAGGGGTGTATATTCTGTTACCCATTCACACAACAAGGTTTCCCTTGAAGTGTGTCAGTGAGGGGCTATGCCTAATGTAGTTAGGAATGTAATTTATTGTCTCACATTACATTTGTTATATGTTGTTATTTCAAGAGTAAGTGAAGCTCAGTGGGTTTGAGGGCCTCCGCCCTTTGCTTAGCCTAGCTTACACATAGAAATCATCTAAATAGGAAATAGGCAGAAGCAACATTAATGTCAATAGTGTAATGGTTATAGCATCTGCATAGTATCTGTGCATTTGAGGTCCCAATCCCAATAAAGTCAGGGATGTTCTTCATATTAAAAAGTATACCTTAACCACAGCTTGCATATTTAGGTAGTAATCGTCTGTATAATAAGAATTCAAAGCACCCATATAAACCCATGTGTGCCGGAGAGTAAAGTCAACAGAGAATGTAATGTTATGTAAGCACATAGTGAGATGTTACTTCACTGAAATGTATATATCCTGAGTAGTTAGCGGATGTGGTCGTGTTTGCATGCACAGGTTATACGTTGCAAAGTTTGTTTAACTGTGTTTAACCGCTGCTATAATGTCACACAAACACTTTTAAACATGCTTACAACTGCTTAAATGAGCCTTATTCTGGAGTGTGTAAAAAACATGTTTAAAGCATCACAGGTGTTGAACCCTGGACCATGCACACTATAGTCATGGGACTTAGCACTAAGCCATCTGAGGTGTATACAGGTTTCATGGTCTTTAGACTACACGTTATACCATATGCATTCCACTGTAATGACCACAAATGGGACAGTCACTTTGTACTGTAGTTTGTGAACCAACACATACAAGTCTACGGGTTCCTATCATATGATCGACAGTTCATTTGACTGAAAGTTCATTTGACTGAAAGTTCATTTGATCGACAAGGATTTTAGGTGGGGGGCTTCACACACCCCCGATGAACTATATATATCAACTCCAGGGTCGCACAACATTGGGGAAGGAAGTCTATATGTATTACTGTTACAAATTAATACGATATATATATATATATATATATATATATATACATGTCAGGGATGTCTGCACATAGATACATATATATATATATATATATATATATATATATATATATATATATATATATAGATATATAATACGTGTCAGGGATGTCTGCACATAGATATAAATATAAAGACATATATATATATATATATATATATATATATATATATATATATATATATATATATATATATATATATATATATATATATATATAGACAGTTAAATCAATAGCCATATATATAAACATCTAATGATTACTGCTGTAATATGAGAGAACAGTAGACACCAGGGATTTGTATTAACATGGGGATGTGTGAGTGAGTGTGTGAGTGAGTGTGTGAGTGTGTGTGAGTGAGTGTGTGAGTGACTGTGTGTGAGTATGTGTATGAGTGTGTGTGTGAGTGTGTTTGTGAGTCTGTGAGTGTGTGAGTGTGTGAGTGTGTGGAGGTGTGAGGGTGTGAGGGTGTGGGGGTGTGAAGGTGTGAGTGTGGGTGTGGGTGTGGGTGTGTGCGTATGTGTCTGTGTTTGTAAGAGGATGGGCTTTCATACCTCTCAACTACCCCTACGATAATGATTAGTGTTTATAATTCGTGACACAGAAGCAATCCAAAGGAATTGAAGTGTACACAAAACACATGCAGCTCTGGTATTATAACTATTAATATTAACCTAATTCACCATAGAAGGGATGGCTGTTGTGTATGTGAAGATTGGGGTGGGGGAGGAATGATGGGTAATGAAATCATGCATCATGGAGAGCTTGGGTCGGATGTTCAATAAGTGAACTGGAGGGGTATACATGGAATATAGGGACAATATAAAAAGGACAAAAGAAGAACCTTTCTCATTCATAATACACCCTGTCATGTCATATTGCAACACCTAATTTTACAAACATATGAACATTAACATGTATCAGACATATGTACACCAACTGACTGTCACATTTGTTTTCAGTAGTAAGGAATGCCTGTAGTAAAATGTATATTCTAAACACCATAACATTTGTTCATATCTCAGATGCCTTAGTGGCAAAGTCAGTGACTGTGGTGTTCCTGGTCCCAGGTTCAAGGGCTGTTAAATTATTTTGAGGGCCAGAATAAGGGCTGTTGGATGCATGCGGATTAAAGCACTTTTAAGCAGTTGTAAGTGAGTTTGCACAGGTTTGCACGATGGTAAGCGGTGGTTAAACACGGTTAAACGGAGAAGCGCTTCACAGGTTTAACCTTTGCTTAACATCGTGCTTACCACAGGAAACCCTGCTTACAACTGCTTAAATGTGCGTTATTCACACTTTCCCCTACCAGTGTCTACTCTGAGAAGTAAAATAATAACACCTTCCAGGGTTAGAACCCACAACCATGTACTCCATCCTCAGAGTAACCCACCACTTAGCTACCTGAGATGTACCTATGCCAGTTGTGTATGCAGACAAGTTAAAACACAAAAGGGAGGAATGTGTTGAAATAGGACAACCTGCCATGTACCCAATGAAAGCCCAATGAAAGGTGTATGCTCATATATAATATATAGAGAGAGATACATAGAGACATGTTGATATATACAGATTTACATATATATATATATATGTAGATATATAGATAGGTTAAAAACATCTACACATCTATGGAGGTACAGATAAACGTATGCAATAATATATATTATATATTATATCTATATACATATACACACACATATATATCTATATATATATATATATCTATATATATATATATACACACACACACACACACATACATACATGTGTGTAGACAGCATCCAAAGTGTTCATATCTGAGTATAACATGGACCATAGCAATCACACATTCCGCCCTCCCTTAAACAATATCAACATAACATATGAAGAGTATATGCCAATACACTATTACAAATATGTTCTATGGACACAGTCACCAACATAACTGCAATGACTGCAAATATCCATGACAGAAATACATAGACAGCTTTCATTTAGCAAAACTGTATTACATTCCAATATATTGCCAAAAGGATTCAAGACCAACAGTACCTGCATGCTATACAGGAAGCATTTAACATTGCCTTAATGAATCAACCTGCAATTACCATAGTATTAGTCCACTAAGGGATAGGTTTTCACATAGGGAAAGAACACCCACACACATATAGAAGTTGTATAAAAGGGGTTCCTACACACCTGCATCTGCTATGTACACCCACCAACATCTCCCCCACACCCAAAATAATTACATCAATACATACTGTCATACCATAACCAATTATTCAACTACTGTACAACATCTGCTGAAACCTTAACATACCTGGACACAGACACACTAACATGGCCCTATGTGAAATAGTTGCTGTTGTACAACTGAACTGCTGATTTTACAGGGTTTGTATGAACTAATCCTGTTTCAGAGGGGTGAAAGGTTCGTACACCATAATGTGGTACTGAGTACTGATTATCAGTACAGTATGATACACATTAACACCAAACTAAACATGTCTGGTAAACACACTGTAAACCCCCTAACATTATATGCATAGCTATGCAGCCTTGAGCTGGTCAAACATCCTGGCCAGACTGAAACATATGCAAAAGTATTAGGTACAGACAAACCCTGCACAAGTAGCAATGTTCAGAAACATAACAGCAGTCCTCACATTTAGACCAAATCCTCTAGGCATTACACACAATATATTACTGTTTGTCTCCATACAGCTGTTGCAATAGATTTCAAGCAACACTTCCAGGCTGTCTTCCTCACAATTAAGGCAAAGGGACAATGCCCAAGTGGAGTACTCAATTACACTCCACTGTAGCCATGGTATTGGCTAAGGCAGTAGTAGAGCAGCTGATTTGCATGTAATTAGCTACTTAGGAACACCAATTGGTTATTGGGATAGCACATGTTACTGATCTGTAACTATAAAAGGTTGCCTTGTCACACATTCAAGCCATCTGTATCTACCTGTAGAACAGTACAAAACACTGAAAGACAAACCGAAAATGAGTATTATAATAGTCAATAATACCTCCAATTACTAAGAAGGTATGTATAACATGTAGTATGTCTGTGTATGTAGTACCTGTTCTGTAAGAATTACGGTGTAATCAATGCATGTAGTGGAAATAGCTATCTTTTAGCGATGTATTGTTGAGCAGTAGTAATACTTGTAGTATTCTATGTGTGTACTGCTGTAGGTCACAAGGCAAACTCCTCATACATCACAAGGGATATGGACTTGGAACTCACCAATTCGCTTCCAGTCACTGTCAGTGTCAGGGTTGGTCCAACAAGTATGTGTTATAACAGGGGATAGTTTGTTTGTGTCTTTTGGCTTTTCCCGGTTAGGGGTCGCCACAGTGGAACTCCGGTCCGCTAATGATTGGCAGTTGATTTTTACGTACCGGCACATGATGCCCCCATAGCTACCCCCTTGTGTTGCCTATAGTATTCTCCCTCAAAAAATATGTAGTTATGGTCAAATACTATCTCCATGAATTCCATAATCAATTTTATTTTGTCATCCATTAATTTGGTATTCCTATATAGACTCTCTAGAAACCATTCCAAACCTTCTTTTTTTGGGAAAGATGTATACAAATCAGCTATATCTATAGTTAAAAAAAATTATATCGTTATCCCACAAGTCTTTACTATCCTTCCTAAAAAGTCCCATGAGTCCCTAAGTAGATGATCTGCATTCACAACTTGTTTTTTCAGCCAACTGTCCATCACAACTCCAAAAGGATATGTTTTAGATCCCCATCCATCCACTATAGGTCTAAATGCCAAGTTTTCAAGTCCCTTATGTGTCTTGGGTATCCCAAACATAGTAGCCACTATTGGTTTCTTTACTTTCAAATAGTTGTATAAATCCTCTGATATTCTTTCCTCAATAAGGTATTCTTCTAAATAAAAATCTACCCTTCTGTGGCTGATATTTATCTCATTTACTGAGAATAAGGAATAGGTGAGTGAGTCGTTTAACATTTCAAAAATTTTTTGGGAGTACTCAAAGTGTCATAAAAGACCATTCTACCCCCTTTATCTGGGCACATCACTCTAATAGTCTTATCCTCTCTTAATGATTTCAAAACTTCATTTTATTTTTTACTCAAATTCATGTTCATGGGAATATGTTGTTCTTTACCTTTCAACCTATATATATCTTCCATAACAGCTTTTTCCAAAATATTTAATGTTGGGTCTAATGGTGGATTAAAGACACTCTTATTCTTGAGTTCGTTACTACACTCTCTCCTTTCATTTGTCATCTGTTCATGAAATATATAAGCTAAATTTAGTTTCCTTAAAAACATTTTTAGCTCAATAATTGTATCTGTATAGTCATACCGTCTTGAAGATACAAATTTCAATCCTTTCATACAAAGGAAAAAAAGTTCTTTACTTAACTCAATTCCTGCAAAGTTGTAAATGTGATATCCATGCAGTGTGTACATCACCCTATCCTGGACGATATTCTCTACCATCTCTCCCTTTTGTTCCTGTTCCTTTTGTTCCACCATCCTTCCTGATAATCCCTTTCTTCTTCTAGTCCCACATCCCATTCCTGTTGGTATTGAAAAGGTTGTGGTACGTGTATTTGTTTATGGTATTGTTTCTTGTTATAATTTCTCCCACTTCCTTCATATCCTTGTTTTCCATAATATACTTTTCTATGTTTTCCTATTATATTTTTATTTACTTCTCCTTTTTTATCATTTTTCAACACATATACCCTATTATCTTTGTATTCATTCAAGTCCCTTTGCATTTTTTTACACTTTGTTTCAAATAATTTATTACACTTAAACTCTATATTATCCATTTTCTAAAATATAATCCTTCATACTCTGAAAATAAAAGATCATTTTTGATTTTTTCATCTAATATTTCTGCTTGTCCTATAAGCTTACTAAGTTTCATATCATTGCTTTTAATAATTTTTTCCATCATTTCCAAACCATATCTATTAAACATTTCCACAAATTCAGCTATCAATTTCTCATTGTAATCTATACCAAAAGGAAACTTATAAATCCTCAGTCCTCTAGGAACAACTTTTTTTGTAATACATTCAGATAAATATCCATTTTCCAACTGTAATTTTTTTTAATTAAAAACATTTTAGTTTCAAAGGCAAAAATAATTTCTTTAACACTGTCTTCCAATTGTTCCATGTTACCATTAGTTACACTGTGTTTTATCCAATACTGTATTATCCGGGAAAACAAACTGTTTATCAAGGTAATAGTCAAACCCTATAGTATGTCCAGTATCATTATTGTATTCAGATACTCTTTCAGAATTACTCACATGCTTTCCTGGTGTGTTGGTATGTCCATTATAACTATACACACCTCGCTGCTTTCTGTGAGCCTGACTGGACCCATTATTCAAACTCTCGAACTGCCTATCCTTAGGACATGTCCCTTTAGGCCTCGCTCCCATTCTCATGGCCTCGGATACCTCTCCGTTCAATGTAGCAACAAACTCTTTATCTTGGAGGCTTTTGTGTGCTACATTAATGTCTCTTCCTCGTACCATAGTGCATCCCTCGCTTTTATCACCTTCCGGCTGTTTGCCTCTTGTCTCGCAATGGGTGACATCACTATCTGGCGACGAATGCCGTTTCCTTTTATTATAACCACCTTTACTTTGCTCTTCCAGTTGCGTTAGAAGCTCAATAAGCCTAGTGAGCTCCCCCTTAACAATGGCGAGCTCCGAATGATCCCGATTTAGTTCTTCTCTTTGTATAGGGGAAAAAACTGTCGGAATGTCTTCCAGTGAATCCATACCGCAAACAGGCTCCACAAATCTACAAATAAACACCAAATAGAGCCAAACAGTGCTTGAAGTCCACCAAACACAAAACAAAAAAAAAACCACTGCTGCATCTGGATTCACACACAGTCCACTTTATTAAGTAATTCCACATGTTTAGATTGAGCGCTTTCTTCCCTTTGACAAGGGATTTCATCAGAATCTGTTTTTCCCACTCAATTCTCTCCTTAAATACTCAATTACAACAGTAATAAAATAGTGACATCATCCAATTTATGAATTAATTGATGTTACAAAATCCTTATGTTTTAAAATACTATATAAAAATACTAAAACATTGTGTTAAAATAAAATACAATTCACTAAAATGCTTTATGTGTAAAAATGTATTACTACAAACTCCTACATAGTATTTATTTCATAAACTCTACCTTTTTATACAGGAAAGGCTTGATAGATATTTTGTCATTTAGCCCAGGGGCTTGGCTTGCTTGTAACTTAATTTGCCACCTTACTTCTCTTTCTTCTATGTGACTTCTAAAATTTCCACCCCTAGGGTTTTGTAGCACTCTTTCCAAAATTGCAAACCTAAATTCAGAATAATTCGGGCAAACTGTGGAATGCTTGTACAAAGCATTATTCGTATTTTTAGTAATTATTTGATATGTATGCTCATATATCCTGTCCCTTAATCGTCTCTCAGTTTTACCAACATAAAAACTGGGACAGGATTTATACATAGCTAAATAGACCACCCCTGTAGTCTGACATTTTCCCCTCTCAAATCTCATCATGGTCCTTAAAGAGTTAGTTATAATAATATTCTCTTTAGTATAAATATATTTACATTGGGAACAACTCCCACACTTTAACATACCATACCTTCCCTTATTTTTTGGAACACCTTCAAAATACTTTTTTTTTAAGTTAGGTCCTATTTTATAAACAAAATTTGGTTTAGAGCCCCCAGTAGCCCATAACTTTGGATTATTTCTTAAAACAGCCCAGTTGTTTTTCACAATTTTTTCCACCTCATGTGCTTTACCTCCAAAAAGGAACTACCATAGCTCTTTCAAATCCTTTATTTTCTTCCCCACTCTTGTATATATCTTCACTCAAAGCACTTGCGTTTCCTAATAGGGGCTTATACTTTTTCCCCATTCATTCCTTACATACCTAACATATTCTTCAATTATTTTAGTGGGGTACCCCCTTTCTTGGAATAATTTGGTTATTACCAATAATTCTTCATCCACATCTTCTTCGTTGGATGTCATCCTGGCTATCCTAATCAGTTGTCCTTTAATAATACTATTTTTTTGTTGTACAGGATGACTACTGGTATATTGTAAATATGAATTACTAAAGGACAGTTTCCTATATACCTTAGATTTAAAAGAAATATTGTCCTTTTGGATGTATGTTTCTAAATAGTTTATACTATTCTCTTTATATTCATATGTGAATCTCAAGAACTCTGTACTTTCATTAAGGTATTTCACCAAATCTTGGATCTTGTTTTCTGGACCCTTCCATAAAATACAAATATCATTCAGGAACGTAACATATAAATTCATGTACTGAAAATACTCACTTTTGAACACTTTGTTGTGTTCCCACTCTAACAACACAAGATTGGCATATATGGGGGCACATGATGCCCCCATAGCTACCCCCTTGTGTTGCCTATAGCATTCTCCCTCAGAAAATATGTAGTTATGGTCCAATACTATCTCCATGAATTCCATAATCAATTCTATTTTGTCATCCATTAATTTGGTATTCCTATGTAGACTCTCTAGAAACCATTCCAAACCTTCTTTTTTTGGGATAGATGTATACAAATCAACTACATCTATAGTTTAAAAAATTATATTGTTATCACACAAGTCTTTACCTATCCTTCCTAAAAAGTCCCATGAGTCCCTAAGTAGATGATCTGCATTCACAACTTGTTTTTTCAGCCAACTGTCTATCACAACTCCGAAAGGATATGTTTTAGATCCCCGTCCGTCCACTATAGGTCTAAATGCCAAGTTTTCAAGTCCCTTATGTGTCTTGGGTATCCCAAACATAGTAGCCACTATTGGTTTCTTTACTTTCAAATAGTTGTATAAATCCTCTGATATTCTTTCCTCAATAAGGTATTCTTCTAAATAAAAATCTACCCTTCTGTGGCTGATATTTATTTCATTTACTGAGAATAAGGAATAGGTGAGTGAGTCGTTTAACATTTCAAAATTTTTTTGGGAGTACTCAAAGTGTCATAAAAGACCATTCCACCCCCTTTATCTGGGCGCATCACTCTAATAGTCTTATCCTCTCTTAATGATTTCAAAACTTCATTTTATTTTTTACTCAAATTCATGTTCATGGGAATATGTTGTTCTTTACCTTTCAACCTATATATATCTTCCATAACAGCTTTTTCCAAAATATTTAATGTTGGGTCTAATGGTGGATTAAAGACACTCTTATTCTTGAGTTCGTTACTACACTCTCTTCTTTCATTTGTCATCTGTTCATGAAACATATAAGCTAAATTTAGTTTCCTTAAAAACATTTTTAGCTCAATAATTGTTTCTGTATAGTCATACCGTCTTGAAGATACAAATTTCAATCCTTTCATACAAAGGAAAAAGTGTTCTTTACTTAACTCAATTCCTGCAAAGTTGTAAATGTGATATCTTTGCAGTGTGTACATCACCCTATCCTGGATGATATTCTCTACCATCTCTCTCTCTTTTGTTCCTGTTCCTTTTGTTCCACCATCCTTCCTGATAATCCTTTTCTTCTTCTAGTCCCACATCCCATTCCTGTTGGTATTGAAAAGGTTGTGGTACGTGTATTTGTTTATGGTATTGTTTCTTGTTATAATTTCTCCCACTTCCTTCATATCCTTGTTTTCCATAGTATACTTTTCTATGTTTTCCTATTATATTTTTATTTACTTCTCCTTTTTTTATCATTTTTCAACACATATACCCTATTAACTTTGTATTCATTCAAGTCCCTTTGCATTTTTTTACACTTTGTTTCAAATAATTTATTACACTTAAAATCTATATTATCCATTTTCTAAAATATAATCCTTCATACTCTGAAAATAAAAGATCATTTTTGATTTTTTCATCTAATATTTCTGCTTGTCCTATAGGCTTACTAAGTTTCATATCATTGCTTTTAATAATTTTTTCCATCATTTCCAAACCATATCTATTAAACATTTCCACAAATTCAGCTATCAATTTCTCATCGTAATCTATACCAAAAGGAAACTTATAAATCCTCAGTCCTCTAGGAACAACTTTTTTTGTAATACATTCAGATAAATATCCATTTTCCAACTGTAATTTTTTAAATTAAAAACATTTTAGTTTCAAAGACAAAAATAATTTCTTTAACACTGCCTTCCAATTTTTCCATGTTACCATTAGTTACACTGTGTGTTTTATCCAATACTGTATTATCCGGGAAAACAAACTGTTTACCAAGCAAATAGTCAAACCCTATAGTATGTCCAGTATCATTATTGTATTCAGATACTCTTTCAGAATTGCTCACATGCTTTCCTGGTGTGTTGGTATGTCCATTATAACTATACACACCTCGCTGCTTTCTGTGAGCCTGACTGGACCCATTATTCAAACTCTCGAACTGCCTAGCCTTAGGACATGTCCCTTTAGGCCTCGCTCCCGTTCTCATGGCCTCGGATACCTCTCCGTTCAGTGTAGCAACAAACTCTTTATCTTGGAGGCTCTTGTGTGCTAAATTAATGTCTCTTCCTCGTACCATAGTGTCTCCCTCGCTTTTATCACCTTCCAGATGTTTCCCTCTCATCTCACAATGGGTGACATCACTATCTGGCGACGAATGCCATTTCCTTTTATTATAACCGCCTTTACTTTGCTCTTCCAGTTGCATTAGAAGCCCAATAAGCCTAGTGAGCTCCCCCTTAACAATAGCGAGCTCCAAATGAACCCAATTTAGTTCTTCTCTTTGTATAGGGGAAATAATTGTCGGAATGTCTTCCAGTGAATCCATACCGCAAACAGGCTCCACAAATTGACAAATAAACACCAAATAGAGCCAAACAGTGCTTGAAGTCCACCAAACACAAAACAAAAAAACACTGCTGCGTTTGGATTCACACACAGTCCACTTTATTAAGTAATTTCACACGTTTAGATTGAACGCTTTCTTCCCTTTGACAAGGGATTTCATCAGAATCTGTTTTTCCCACTCAATTCTCTCCTTAAATACTCAATTACAACAGTAATAAAATAGTGACATCATCCAATTTATGAATTAATTGATATTACAAAATCCTTATGTTTTAAAATACTATATAAAAATACTAAAACATTGTGTTAAAATAAAATACAATTCACTAAAATGCTTTATGTGTAAAAGCTTATTACAACAAACTCCTACATAGTATCAGATTTCCCAACTGTCATAATGTGCTGTAATGGGAAAGATTAGGTTTGAGACAGAAAACCATAATAATGGCTACTCTCAACTATTCCATTATGAACTGGGAAGACTCCTCATGTACCAACACCTGCGCTCACTGCATGTTGGATTCCACCAACCCCAATGACCTGGATCACAATAGTTGCACAAACTGGGCTAACAGTATGCTATACATAGTCAGTCTCCAAAGCCAATGTTATGCTTCCTAAGAGCAAAGTGGTGACTGTCATGGCACCCATGCAGATGGATAATGCATGTGCAAATGCTGAATCCTATACAAATGAACCTTAAGCAGTCACATACGTGGTATGATTGTGCCATTGAAACAGAACCAAGATTCAACCAAACACAAACAAGAAGGCAAACTGGAGGTATCATGCTTTAAACTGTACCACAGAAGGTAGTAACTGTTGCAAGAGTGAACACACATGAGTGTAGGTGATTCCAGGTCAGCCTCAGTAAGATGCAGATACACCATATAAAACCACTGTGAAACTAACAGCCACATATTATGAAGCCAACCACAGAGCATTCTATAGCTGTGTCATTAATCGTAATGGCAATGACAAGACCTGCCCTGCTTCACAGCACTATGGCATGGGAAGTACTGCACCTACAGAAATAGCACCTGTTCATCCAGATAGGGTCTTGGAGAACCTAAACCCACTCCCACCTCCCCCCAACAGGTACACATAGCACTACAGAGCCCCTGTAATAACAACTATGCAGGTACGAGCTGCACTCTCTAAAGCCATACATACAGCTTTCATGGGACCTGTTAACATCCCAGGGTGTATCCTACACAAATGTAAGAACAATCAGCTCTCCACATACACATCATGTTCAATCATAGCTCCATGTCAGGCTGTGTACACACTGAATGGTACACAGCAACAGTTATCTCACCCCACAAAGGGGGAGACACCATTGATAATGGGAAATAGTGCACTACTACCCTGCTGAGTCTGGTCTGTAAGGCCATGAACTGTGATCAACTTATTTGATGTACTCAGTACAGATTTAGATGACAGTAAGGTTGATTCACACAGCATATCATGACCTTGCCAGGTCATAGGACACCATCACCCATACTGTGTTCCAGCTACACTCAGTAAACTAGGTGTATATTCCTATGTCACAGGAGTTGTTGGCAACTAAGCTGCTGGCAGAACCAACACTACAGAAGGTGTCTGACTTATACACGCACATCAAACCAGTCCCAGCCACAGTAATACAGGGTTCATTCCTGGTACTCCCCCTCTTTGTTATCTATACCACACAGACTAACACAGAAGGCATCTGCCTATTGATGTTTGCAAATAACTATGAACTAGGAGCTATAGTTGACTCAGTGTGTGCTGTGTTCAACATACAGAAGGGCCTTTGTGTGTCAGATGTGTGGTGTGTGATGTATGGCCACAATCTGACAGCTAAGTATTGCATTGTCATCCCCTATATTAAAAACCCTGTACCTATGAACTACCACCTAGGCAGCGGTCAACGTAATGGCAACTGTGTGTATATGGGATGCAACTGGACAGTAGTCTTTCCTTTGATAGTTACTTCACCACACCAGTCAGGTAGTCATATGTGGTACCCCTAATCATGACAGGGTGCCATCCATGAATACGGAGATAATTGTTCAGCCATACTCGACACTCATGTGACCCATAATAGATCACATATTTCCTTTAAGGGTTATTGCCCATGTGTAGATTACCTACACTGCCCTTCCCAGTCCCTAGCTCCACTATGTAGCATGCAGCCTACCCTGAATAAAGCCATGTCCAACCCAGAGATGTTGGACATGCTACATTTAACACATCCTGATTCCAAATAAACACATACTTTATGGACATCCACCTTTCTAGTACAAAAATCACAACATGCCTTACAGATCTCTGTCCCATACACTTTACATACTCTTGCCATACTATGCATCCCTATCCTATCGCTGTAACATAGTGTGATGACCGCATTCCAAATATATCAGTAACCCTGTGGATCAGTTCTGTGGCACTGCTTGAACTGGCCACTGAAGCTTACCTGTCTGTTGGCTACAGCTAGGTAACCTTTTTGCCTAGGCTCATAAATGGCCCAGGGCATATAGCCTACTAGTTCACTATGACCATACATGCTATAGTTGATATCCAGCCCTGCAAATACCATCAGGCTAGCTATTACTCCATGTGTTTCACATGTGCAACACAGGCAATACATGGCAGGATGCTAAACAGCTGTACAGTGCCATGTAGATGTATATGGCAAAACACATACATGTAAAACATTTTGTGAGCAAGTCTACAGGGTCACAGGTCACGTTCCTAAAGGCTGTATATGACTATATATGTGACATATACAAGCATTAAGGTGTATTGCATTAATGTGAACACATCCAGGCATGTGCTGATAGGTAAAGACACTAGTACAGGCAAACAGTCATGCCCACATCAAGACAACATCCACATGGAGTATTAGCAATGTCATCACATGACACACACATATATGGTGATAACATCACATCACCAGTAAGTGTCACATGTGTGTGACTTAAACATGTCAGTGGTGTTAGTGTCATGTAGATTTGCAAAGACTTATTTGTAATCTTAATAAATGTGATACACATGTATGTTCAGCTGTACATCTGTACTTCTCTGTGAGTTACTGTGACCTTTCTCCATCATTATGTCTTCCAGGTATGCCGCAAGGCAGGCTGCCAGCATACACCCACTTGGAGGATGAGGTCCTCATCCCATACCTCCTCGACAACCATTTAACACTCTTCAGCCATGTGCCACAGGATGCACAGCAGCGGGATGCCCTGTGGGAGGAACTCCGCAGGAGGGTAAATGATGTTGGTGGTCACAATCACACCTATCAGCAGGTGCGCCGACACTGAAACAGCGTGCTAATGCAATCACCAGGGAACAAGGTGCAACAGGTGGGGGGCCACTCACCCAGCCCCCACTGACATGCACTAAGGAGCTACTGGCCAGCCTGGGGACACCTGCAGACCTCTGTCCACAAGCTTTAGCTGCTACTGTGGAGGTGGGTGTCTCTCAACCACTGAGCCTGGAGTTGCCTGGTAAGTCAGAACTGCACATATAACACAACTATATTTCACATAGTTACATGTGTTACTGTGCAATATGTAATGTAACATCATATGTAAGGCATTTATGCACACATGCCACATACTATAGTCTGCTACTCTATGTATGCACAGATGTGCATACTCCATAGAATAGTGTATTGTACTGGCTTATGCGCTAACATGGACATTACACCCTGTAGCTATCACACAGGTGTGGATAATGATCTTACTGCTGTGACACTCCTGTTTAGGTACCTCTGGCATTTTGCAGCGACAGCAGCCTGTGTCAGGTGAGATTGTTATTATTTACCAGGCTTGATAATGCACAGATCATATTAATTGCATGCTATCTGCCATATGACATGTACACATAATGTATGGTGGTCCTGTTAATAGACACTGGTCAGACCTGCAATGCATCACAGTGGTTACCCATGTGAAACAATTGAAGACTATATGAAACACCTACACTAAACCTTCCAAACTGTCATTGCCAGATGTATGGACAACTGTGAATACAATGGTGGAGGTGTGGTTCACTGTAGGGACAGGTACTACAGATCAGCATTACACATGTTGGGAATACAAACAGTGCTGTACAAAGAGCATATATGTGCACACACTCTAAATGTGTTGGAGCTGGAGTATGACCAGCCCACAGGATACACCCTTGTGGATTATACCCTTGCTATGAATGTCACACAATGTCATGTGCTATCTGACATGTCCATGACATGGAGTGATCTGACAGCAACACTGCTCAATTATCCTGCAAAACATATCTCACATCCCATACATACCACCCATTGTCTGCATTAACCCTGTCCTCAGTGGAGCATATGGCATCTATGGATGTATGTCATATGGGCTAACACTGACATGTGAAATAGATGGCCATCACAACCATTGGACAGAACATGTGTACACATGGCCATGGAGGATGGCCAGAAACATGAAGCAACACACACAGTAGAAGTGATGTACATGTGTGTACACCCTGTTGTACTTTGGCTCGACACAATACAACTATGGCCTTTGTGTAATGGTGATATTGCAGATGTGAAACACTAAACATCATGCAGGCCTGTGCACAGCTTGTGTAGGCATAACATGAAACCACCACATAACGTCTTGAACTTCTTGAGTGTGTCACGACATGAAAGCATTCACCTATACAGTATCCAAATACATACATGTGTTGCACAACATGCACATACAACCACATCAGGCCACAGATACAGTACATCCACTTTGCCGGTGTCAGACATCACTGTCATACCTGCTCCTCATGTGTGTGAGGTACACAGATGGCATTTGGGACATAGAGTACTGCTAAGTTAGCCATGTGTGGGCATAGTTACCAGGCATCAGTAATATGGTTGCAGATGTGCAGGGATGTCATCTGTATAACCTTCTGTGACCTGTGTCACACATTCCACATTAGAGTTTAGTGTGTATACACCTCAGTGACGTGGGTCACATTTCACATTAGATATGTATTGTATGTGAACACAGTCATGGCTATGAACTGTATCAGTAACTCACACTGTATAGCAATAGTGAAGCCACATGATGCCCTGCAATGGCTATGCACATCAGCTCAATGTGCAGTATGTCACTGCATATTTGTAGGGCGGACAGACAACATTGCGTCAGCTGAAGGCCCATGTTAGTATAACAGGTCCCTGCATTGGGACACCATTACCGTACTGTAGGTTGGAAAGGACACCATTGTGTTATACATGTATGCATGTCATTCAACACATCAGCAGAAGACATGTCATACTGCATGTGATTGGCAAGGTCATACGCCACACATCAGGCTGGTGTACTGTAAACCTGTGCTGGTATGTGGCACCATTGCAAAGTAGGGACAGCCATATCAAACATGTGTGTACAGCCACATGCACAATGTCTGTAGACTCAGATCAGGGGTAGGCAGAATAATGTTGAACAGACATGCACTGCTTTGGGGGTGATATGCAAGCTAGGGCTCAGGCAAACATAGTATTCTGTCGACATACCCTTCTGCTCATGTCCTCACACACAGGGGCAGTAGCCAACACAAAGCATCAGTGGCAGATGTACAAAGGTCAGCGATGGTCTATTAACATGTGGTGTATGTTGCACACATCATGGCAGTGCAGTGCAATGGTGCATAGTGCATGCATTGTTTTGCAGGTATGGGGCATAAGCTACTAACACAAATGGTGCAATACAGGTATGTATGCTAACCACCTCTATAATTGTGTAAGGTGCGTGCCGTCTGCTATAACACATGCATGCTGTTCTGTGCAACTCAGGGATGTATGATAACTACCACTATAATTGTCTAAGCTGAATGCCATCTGCCATATCACCTGCATGTTGCATGCTATTGGGTGCCATAGCTTGCCTCTGTGTGTCTGTGTTGTATAACTTGCAATGTACAGTTCCTGTCTGCCCCTCACAGGTGTTGATGTATGTGTGTTTCCCCCCTGTTGTCCACCTGATGTTAGTGTCCCCACAGACTCTAGCAGTGATGATGAAAGTCTGATTGAGGCACAGGCAGGGTTGTCAGGGGCTGAATCTGTGCCATTGGTTGCCATTTCACCTGTAACCCCATCATCCTTGCACACAGTTCCCCTGCCAACACATACCCCATCACCACTGGCCATAGAGGAAGGACAGTTGGTGGGTGGTAGCATGGAACAGGGAAGTGTGGAGACTATGGAAGGTGTGACTGCACACCATGATCCCAGTCAACTGACTGGTGATGTCCCACACAGGCATGTGCCCAGTGCTGCTCGTAGGAGGACCAGTGGCCAACATGCCTCTGTGAGATAAATCACATCAGCTGGAGTCACTGGATGCATATTTCAGGCTGTAATGGAGGCACAGGCACATGCTGAATGGCACAACAGAGAAGGTCTGAGGCTTCAGAGGTCTGCTGTCCATTCATTAACTGACAACATCCAGACAATTACAAATGCTCACCATCATCTTGCAGATGTTTTGGATAGACAATTTGGGTGACATGGTGGGAGTCTTTGACCGTGGCATGTCAATCCTTGAGCATGGAATGTCTGTGCTGGAACATCTGGTGGGAGTGAGGCGTCAGGCACGTGGACGTAGGTCAGCTACATCACCTGTTAAGGTCTATGTGAACATACTACTGCACATGCCCACTCCCATAGTGGTGGTAACAGCAGCAATGCAGCTGGTGCTGTGTAGTCCACACCATGACACAGCAGGCCACATGCACATGGTCCTGGATGGTCCCAACAGGGACATGGTTCCGGTGGATATGTGTCATCAGACAGTACCCAATCTGAACCTCTGCCTGGTAGTACTCGTGCAACCCCTGAAAGGTGCAGGTCACGTGGCCATGGCCGGACACTGTAAACTGTGAAACCTGCCTTGTACAGTCTGCAGCTGCCAGTAATACCCCTGTATAGGCCAGCCACATACCAGACCTGTGTGCATGCATACACACACACACCAGAAACAAATGTAGGGCACCTCAACACACACACGCATAACATTCACACACGCCCAATGATATCACAGGCCCTAACACATACACACATGATGTCATCCAATGGCGCAGCCTAGGCCTCTGGCAAACATTATCACCATGTGCATATGATGATACCTGTGCTGCATCCCTGTCATCCACACCATTGGTGCAGGGACATGCTGATATGGTCTGATCCACAGAGTGAACATACTAGGTAGGCAATTGTAGATTAATATTGTTGAGTAGTGTTGACAGGCAGCAGACATATCATGTACTACAGTTTTAGAATGCATTTTGTACTTTTGAAAGTATGTATCATATGTAACAACATTAACAGCATGTTTATCTTGATGTTCTGCCTTCCTCTTTCAGGTGTAATTGCATGTGCTGGGGGATGTCAGTGTTTGTGGTTAGTGTCCCATATGTACATGTTGATTACTCACAGGTCTGTATAACAATACCTGCATGCACTTTGTAGCTTCCTCATCACAGTTATAATCTCCCATGTTTCAATTATGTTTACTGTTCTAATGATCCAAGAGCATGATAGCTGTGTAGTAAGCTACTGTGTTCAGAGCCATCACAGCCATAGCGGGTGACATCACAGGTATAGTTACCTGAAGTGGGGAGGAGGTAAAAGAGTGGTATAGTGGATGACAAGGGTAAAGGCCAGTGGAAATAGTGGCTTCTCATTGGAAGCAGTAATACCTGCTGCCATGACAGGATGCAAACACAGACACACCCACACACTCAGGGATTCACAGACACAGTAACATACACTCACAGTTGCCAGTGTGGGGATGAGAACCCTTGCCTATGTGCAAATCATCATTATATTACTACGCAATTACAAGATGCGCCACAGAGATTGCACATGTATAGGTAGTCGGAATGGCCTAAGATCGAGGACATCGACAAGGATACTACAGTGCAGTGAGTCTATGTGGAGGGGGGGATTCATTAGTAGGCTATGTAACAACAAGCCACACCCAGGCTGTACATGTTAGCAGGTGGTTAGAATGCCCATCTAAGACTGATGATATCAACAGGGATACTAGATAGACTAGGAAAAAGCAAAGCACACCTTCGGTTTTCATATAGGAAAGTAAGGCTAGGGAGAGTGGGGAGGAGAGATGGGGGGATTGTAACACTACTACAAAAGATACTCCCTGGCTCTATAAAGGCTTACCTCCAAAAAAGAGAGAGACTGGTTACCAAGGAGGAATCTAAAGAGGTATACAAGACAGAGTGGTACAGATGGAAAAAAGTGACTGGTAGGCAAAATGGTAAATGCATTCAAAAGGATAGACCAGAGAGTCATATTTGCTAAATGGCTTAATTAAACTGCACAAATAAAAAGTGAAAGATCACTTAATTCTATGACTGAACAACATTCAAAGCATTAACAACCATACACACACACGCACGCACACACACACACACACACACACACACACACACACACACACACACACACACACACACACACACACACACACACACACACACACACACACACACACACACACACACACACACACACACACACACACACACTGTAGCATTCACAAAGATATACACCTATGTCACACATATACAGACACTTGACATGTGTGAGGTTCAACCACCTGCCTATGCCTTTCTTTCTACACTTCACTCTGTACTGATGTCAACAACAGTGTTCAGGAGAGTGAAAAACATGTGGGGTGTATTTCTAACCATACGTGACATATATGGACACACACACACCCAGACGTGCCAGTACTGTGAATCAAACACCAGCCTATCTCATGATAGGTATTACAGAGGTACAGCATTATCGCATTCACTACAAAGCATACCGACTCTTTCCTTTGCCAACTGTGCTGATATATGCACAATATATGCAGAGGGGAGGTGTTACAGGTGTCAAGAGGTTTGCCTTCAGTGTCACCCTTACTGTATTCTACATTGTCTGTCTTCCACTTCAATTAACAAAACCAGGCCTTAGCAGTTACACAGGTTATTGTAGGAATGGTTGTAACACACTTGTGAGCTGTCCTCAGTAATCATTCATCTGCAAAGTAGCCCACCACTTAGTAGTCATGTCCAAACATCTGTCCATACCTCATGTACAGCTTACTGTACATTGAGCATATCACCATATACAGTTGGCAATGCTGAGGCTGTATTGCAACAGCATGATGTACTAAGACAGCAGTCACCTTAAAACATCAGACACTGCACACACATGGAATCTAAACAAACATCAATACATGTACATATATGCGGTCTACATCAGTAAATGGACTAGCGAGTCAAGAGGATACATTCTACACCTTCCCCACACCATGTGTGAAACACAGCCGAGAATTACACCATAATGGATGTTGTATTCATGTACTGGTAGGACACAACCACCTTCACTGAGTAGCCAAGTGTACATATATGACAACAGCACATATCAGCAAGACACACACAGCATTATTCCATGTCATGCTCCTATATGTCATGCTCCTACAAACTGTAACTTGACAGCTCCATGGTGAAGCCAGGGCACTGTAATGGTCAACAGTGAGCACTTCATATTTGCCACACACACCTCATGTTTACTGGAAGAATGCCAGCAATGTGCTCTGTTAGAGCTAGGCAGTACACTCATTCAAGCATGTGCAAGATCTGTGGCTTGTAAACATCTCACCCCAGCACCTACTGGCTACTGTGGTACTAAGGCTAATGTCCAGGCAGCACACAGCATGCATGGCTTGCAATTGTTGACATGGGGTATATGTAGGAGCTGTGGGCACACATGGCTGTACATGTCATGGACATATCACCTGTGACTACTCAGGCACATACAGAGCAGAGCTGGATTTCCCTGAGTCTGTCAATACAGGCCTTGTGTTGGCCCTATGATCCTGTTATTTGGGTATGTTTGTAGGCATTGCATTAGGTGGACATGTCTAATGACATACATGCCACATAAGTTGTTGTACGATATGATAGGTGTCATGGGTGACCAGTAGAAAGGAAATATTACCTCTGTTAACATAGATATCAACCCTTATGTACTGTTAGCATGGTGTCTGCCATGTGCATGTGTGTAATGAATGTAGCCACCTGTATGTAGAAAGGAGAACAAAAGCTATGATAATATCATTTATGTTGTATGAGTGTGGGATGTACATATCCAGGGCAGGTACAGTTAGGTCATATACAACCATGAGGGTGTTGTTTACTGGTGTACAGCAACAGTTGACTGTGTTAATGGTGACAACATCCGAGGGACCCTGGTATGTGTACAACTGACCTGGTTACAAACAGTGGTATTATTGCATTGCATAACACATTATGCAGCTGTGTCTGTACATGGGTACTTTGCACAGTTGATGTAGGCCTAGGTACAGTCCACCAATCGAAGGTTATCTGGTGGTCTACCATACTATGTCATACCACATATGGATGTGTGTTGGTAGTCTGGGGACAAGGTGGTGGATGTATATGAGGATACAACCTAGAATGCAACATTTGCCACTGTCATCTGTACCTGACTCATCTGTGATGAGTTATGTCAGAGTAGTGGTCTTTACATGTGAGTAGCCTTTATGAATATGTGGACACCACCACCTAGAATGGTCCATACCAGTGTTATGGCCCACAAGTCTGGATCTGAGTTATATGGTGGTAGTGCAATTGTGCACTAAAGAGCCTTCAGCCAGGTGTTCCTCACTGCACAGATATCAGTATTCCCCATTGTAGGTTCTACATTGAGCAAATGGATTACTAAAGCCACACATCTAGCACTGGTTAGCATAAGCATCCGATGCAATTGTCTTGTAGGTGTCAAAGTGTTACTTCTGTGTGTAATACTTTTGCCTTGGAATGCGACTATATGGGTAAATGCGACCTAGGTATTATCCACACTCACTTGAAACATGGATGCATGTGCTCTGTGTTGAAGGCTTGTTGTTCAGTCATGACAGCCCAGAATGACAGACACTGGACAACCTCATAATAACAGCAGGAGATTGGCTCATTGTTTTGGTCTAGCAGTTGCCACTCGTACCATGACATCACTGCGAGTGACAGTAATGTGCTTGGTAGCAAATGCCACATCTAAGGTGATGGACAGCAGCAGATGTTGTGTATATGACCAATGTGAGATATACTTAGTGTAGCAGTCCTGCTAATAATGACAACTACTGACACAGCCGGGAGAGGTCATCTTGACACCTGCACCTTAGTACCATTACACAATGGGGCTCACACATTATGCTTGCACATGCCACTGTTCCAAGTATAATGCCACTGTCCACAACCTGCTATCAATGTATGCCTTTCAGGGCAGCAAGGTGTGTGACACATGCTGAAGGTAGCAACCACCTGTGTGTCCCAGTTAACCTATTGTCTGTTATGTCCACAGATGCATGATTGTGTATACTTAACATATCTATGGCAGTATTTCATTTACATGTATGCATGTGTATCACACAGCACAGACACAGATATATCATTTACAGGCCACATACAGGTATCTGGTAGTAAACCAGTATGATGTGCATATATACTGACATGTAAGATGTACATAGCTGTAAACCTGTGTGTTTACAATAGGAGTCCATTACAATGTGTTCTGTACATGTAAGTGTATGAGAATGCACACTGTGGCCTTCTGTGGTTAGAATCGGCGTGCATCCCAAACAGCCATGTGCTACTAAGTGTATGAGTGTACCCACTGCCACCTTGTGTAATTTGAGTCAGTGCATCCAAGCAAGCCCTTTGCTTCTGTGTATGAGCATGACCAGTATAACCTTGTGTAGTTGTAGTCATAGTGCATCCCAAACGGCCCTGTGCTACTAAGTGTATGAGCATGTCCACTGTCACCTTGTGTAATTGGAGTCAATGCATAAAAACAAGTTCTGTGATTCTAT